>NC_136869.1:0-42500 GCF_951799975.1 Gobius niger
GTCGTTTTTTTTGTTGTTTTTTGTCGTTTTTTTTGGTCATTTTTCGTCATTTTTTGTCATTTTTTTGGCCATTTTTTGTCATTTTTTTGTCATTTGTCATTTTTTTTGTCATTTTTTGGTCATTTTTTGTCGTTTTTTGTCGTTTTTTTTGTCACTTTTTTGTCATTTTTTTGTCATTTTTTTGTCATTTTTTTGTCATTTTTTACACTCTGAGGCCTAACAAGATTTAGAAGGTTTTTTCAGAGGGATTTTTTAATATCTAATTCCAAACCTGATTTATTCAGCTTTGAAACCAAAAAAACAGGCGGAATTTGAGTTTTTACAGATTTTTTCACTGATGATTAGTTTATTGAAAAACTAAAGAAAATATCCAAAATCCCTCTGAAAAAATCTTAGTTACTAATATGTCAATAAAATAAAACCATAACATTTAATCTGGATCAATTCATTATTTACATTTCGTTGCCCATTTTAATGCTGAAAATGCCTTATTTTTATGTGAAAACATAAAATGACAGAAAAAGTGCAATACATTTTTTTCTCATATTTATATCTGTGATGTTCAGCAGAAGCTTCAAATTGAAATATCTCTACATTTATTTATTTTCCCTGTTCACCTGCAGTGTCTCGCCTTAAAAGAAACAAAATGTCTCCCCTGATCCTTTACTGGAGTGTTGGCCTCGTCACATCTGGCGCACTGACCTTGTCGCACATCTGGCAGGCGAAGGGCCGCTCGTTGCTGTGAACTCGCTCGTGTTTCTTCAGGTCTGGAGCTCGAATGAACGACTTCCCACAAACGTCACATCTGTACGGCTTAAAGCCTGTGTGGATCTTCAGGTGCTCTGGGGGTCACAGGTCACAGGGTCAGGGGTCACAGGGTCAGGGGTCACAGGGTCAGGGGTCAGGCTAGAGCTGGGTAACACCGACAAATAACATCAATATTTTTAGGGACTTAATTAGGGCTGAAACAACTAATCGATTAATCGACAACTAATCGATTACTAAAATAGTTGTCAACTATTTCAGTAATCGATTAATCGTTTTCTAGCAAACACAGACTAAAGTAGAGCAAAAAAGACATGAAAATTATGTATTTTGGATGAAAACCTACTTTGTTTTTAAAGTGAGGGTCTGCAGTGTTTTGTACATTGTAAATTTCATAAATATCTGTCTTTGTCTCGTCCAATCAGAAGCAGAATTAGCATAAATAGCCTTGTACAAACGTTTACTTTAAGTTTACTCCATCAACATGTCCTCAAGCGGCGTCACTTTAGCTTTATGTGATAAAAAAAATGGAAAAAATACAATTTCCATGCACCTTTCACAGCCAAGCGATTAATCGATTAATCGTAAAAATAATCGGTAGATTAATCGATTACCAAAATAATCGTTAGTTGCAGCCCTAGACTTAATCAATAACGATGATGAAGCGACACTTTGGGAAACTCAGAAATATGTAAAAATGTGCAACAGCATTTACATTGTATCACTGAGTGTGTGGGCGGGGCCAGGTGTGTGCAGGCGGGGCCAGGTGAGCGTGGGCGGGGCCAGGTGTGTATTACCTTTGAGGTGGGCGTGTGTGGGCGGGGCCAGGTGTGTGTGGGCAGGGCCAGGTGTGCGTGGGCGGGGCCAGGTGTGCGGTGGGCGGGGCCAGGTGTGTATTACCTTTGAGGTGGGCGTGTGTGGGCGGGGCCAGGTGTGCGTGGGCGGGGCCAGGTGTGCGTGGGCGGGGCCAGGTGTGCGTGGGCGGGGCCAGGTGTGTATTACCTTTGAGGTGGGTGTGTGTGGGCGGGGCCAGGTGTGCGTGGGCGGGGCCAGGTGTGCGTGGGCGGGGCCAGGTGTGCGTGGGCGGGGCCAGGTGTGTATTACCTTTGAGGTGGGCGTGTGTGGGCGGGGCCAGGTGTGCGTGGGCGGGGCCAGGTGTGCGTGGGCGGGGCCAGGTGCGTGCAGGCGGGGCAGGTGAGCGTGGGCGGGGCCAGGTGTGTATTACCTTTGAGGTGGGCGTGTGTGGTGAAGGCCTTGGTGCAGATCTCGCAGCCGAACGGTCGCTCTGCAGAGTGGAGCTTCTCGTGTTTCCTGAGACACAGAGGCGTAAGGTCAGACGAAGGTTTCTGAGTCTTCGTCTGTACTAAGGCTGCAACTAACGATTATTTTTTTATCGATTAATCTATTGATTATTTTTTCGATTAATCTACCGATTATTTTTTCATTTAAAATGAAGAAAAAAACATTGATGTTTCCAAATGGCATGGCTTTTATTTATTTATTTTCCCCACTTTTTAAAATAGTAAAGGCAAATGGCCCATTCTCTCACCTCGGGTCCCTGACCCACAGTTTGGGAAACCGCTGATTTAAAACTAACTGAAACCTGCACCTGAGGTTATTTCTGTCTGACCACTGAGAATCAGCCTGAGTCGGCCCAACTCGTTATAGACTGTGCACATTCAGAGAACCAGAGTTACTGTAAGTTACTGTGCTCGTGAGAACCGAGTGGATTCAACTCCTCTTTGAGACAAAAAGGCCACGGACACGGCTTTACTCTCGTCTATCATCAAACTACTGTCCTGATTCTACACTTCACTCTCGTCTATCATCAAACTACTGTCCTGATTCTCCGCTTTACTCTCGTCTATCATCAAACTACTGTCCTGATTCTACACTTCACTCTCGTCTATCATCCAACTACTGTCCTGATTCTACACTTCACTCTCGTCTATCATCAAACTACTGTCCTGATTCTACACTTCACTCTCGTCTATCATCCAACTACTGTCCTGATTCTCCGCTAGACACGACAACAAGAGAGTTTAAATGAGTGTTTTAGCCGATGCTCCGAGTCTGAGCAGAGAAAACATGAGACACGCCCGGGACACGGGGACGTGATGCAGCCGCGGAGGAGGCGAAGCATGAGGCGAAGCATGAGGCGAAGCATGAGGCGAAGCATGAGGCGAAGCATGAGGCGAAGCATGAGGCGAAGCATGAGGCGAAGCATGAGGCGGAGCATGAGGCGAAGCATGAGGCGAAGCATGAGGCGAAGCATGAGGCGAAGCATGAGGCGAAGCATGAGGCGAAGCATGAGGCGAAGCATGAGGCGGAGCATGAGGCGAAGCATGAGGCGGAGCATGAGGCGAAGCATGAGGCGAAGCATGAGGTGAAGCATGAGGCGAAGCATGAGGCGAAGCATGAGGCGGAGCATGAGGCGAAGCATGAGGCGAAGCATGAGGCGAAGCATGAGGCGGAGCATGAGGCGAAGCATGAGGCGAAGCATGAGGTGAAGCATGAGGCGAAGCATGAGGCGAAGCATGAGGCGGAGCATGAGGCGAAGCGAGAACCGGGAGACAGACGGCCGAGCGGGACACGAGCGGAGAAGCACTCGCGTGTTGGAAGAGACCGGGGGAAGGCGGTCGGTCTCTCCTGATCATCCACTTGCAGATGCTCCGTTTTGGTTTTATATGCGGCAAAGTAGGCGGAGAGTGAGTGCGCGCTGTCAGAGCCTGTCCCGTAACAACGCGTTGATTAATCAGTGAAACAACACCGTAGTTTGACTGAGATCGGGGCTCTTGCAGCCGCGGGTGTTTTCGTTTCACATGTTTGTTCATAGCCGTTGTGCTGTAGCCTGGTTAACGCCAGACTAAAATCACAAGTGATACTGCAGTTGGAAATGATTGGAGCGCACACAGCAGTCTGGCGTTAGCCAGGTTAGTTGTGCTGCTGTGATATGACATTTCTGCTCGACACAGTGTGTGTGCAACAGTAACATTATTAGGCCGTTTCTGGAAATACTCCCACACTTTTGACGACTTTTGCCGCGCTTTTCCCCCCTCGCTCGCAGCGTCTGCATTACGCGCAGTCACGCTGGAAGTGAAATGTAAACAAGTGACGCGTCGACGCACAAAAACGGCGTCGACGTATTTACGTAATCGACGACGTCGACGCGTCGTTGCAGCCTTAGTCTGTACTTTCCCTCCCCCCCTCAAATTTTTGTAATTGTCAATTTTTTGTCAAATTTTTGTCAATTTTTGTAATTTTTGACATTTTTTTGTCCAATTTTTGATCGTTTTTTGTTAATTTTTGTCGTTTTTTGTCCATTATTTGTCAATTTTTTGTCATTTTTTGTTCAAATTTTTCATTCAGCTTCAGACGAAGGTTTTTGAGTCTTCGTCTGTCCTCCTCCACCTCTCCTCCCCACTCCTCCCCCTCCTCACCTCAGCTTGCTCTCGTCCAGGAAGGCCTTCCCGCAGATGTGGCAGCTCAGGGCGTCTCTGGCTCCGTACAGCAGGTACTCCAGCTTCATGTCGCTGCTCCAGTTCGGCTGCTCGTCCTTCACTCCCCCGAGGTCGCTCCCGAAGCCCAGCCCCTGAGTACCCGAGTCCGCCTCCAGCTCCTTCGACCCCGCCTCCATCTCCACGTCCTGGTCGTAGCACGTCACCTGCAGGACGGGCGGCGCCGTTACAACCCGTTACTTCCTGTAAGAGGATCCGCGGTCGTACCTTGTGCACGTCCTCGTTGGCGAGCTCCTTCAAAATGGCCTCCTGGACCCGCAGCGCCGCCGTGGGGGATTTATCCAGCTCCTGATTGGACGAGGACTCCACCAGGTCGTCAGAGGGCGGGTCGTCGTGCTCGCCCAGCACCTGCCACAGGCCACGCCCACAAACACAGGTGAACACAGAGCCCACGCCCACACACACACAGGTCAACACACAGGCCAGGGAGTAACTATGTGTGGGAGGTTGTGTGGGGAGTACCTCGGCGTCGGGGGGCAGCTGTGCCTCTGGAGGGAGCGCCAACTTCACGATGTCGTAGGGAAACTTGTCCTTGTCCTCGGAGACGTCTCTTTTCTGAAACAACAGCGGGCGCTCAGTTAGTTCTAATGATCTGGTTTGGGTGAAGCCAGCCCCCCATGATGAAGCCGGCCCCCCATGATGAAGCCGGCCCCCCATGATGAAGCCGGCCCCCCATGATGAAGGGTTAGTGCTAGATGTTCTGCTCCGGAGGGACAGTCTGCTGTGAAAACGTGAGATATCATGGCACAAGTTAAGGTTCGGGCCAGAGAAATGTTTAACCTCTGAACTCCCGCCTGAACCCAGAGGAGCTTTGTCCTCACGTCAGCACATTTTTTTTACATCATTTTTTTGTTGGGGATTCAACTCATTTTTTTAACTTTTTTGTCATTTTTTTCGTCAATTTTAATCAATTTTTTGTCACATTTTTGTCATTTTTTTTTTGTCATTTTTTTTTTGTCATTTTTTGGTCAATTTGTTGTCAATTTTTCGTCAATTTTAATCAATTTTTTGTCACATTTTTGTCAATTTTTCGTCATTTTTTTTGTCAATTTTTCATCATTTTTTGGTCATTTTTTTTGTCATTTTTTTGTCATTTTTTTGTCATTTTTTTTGTCATTTTTTGTCATTTTTTTGTCAATTTTTCATCATTTTTTTGTCAATTTTTCATCATTTTTTTTGTCACATTTTTGTCATTTTTGGTCAATTTTTGGTCATTTTTTTGTCCATTTTTTGTCAATTTTTTGTCATTTTTTTGTCATTTTTTTTGTCATTTTTTTGTCATTTTTTTGTCATTTTTTTGTCAATTTTTTGTCATTTTTTTGTCATTTTTTGTCATTTTTTTGTCCATTTTTTTGTCATTTTTTGTCCATTTTTCGTCCATTTTTTCGTAAATTTTTGATCCATTTTTGTCATTTTTTTGTCATTTTTTGGTCAATTTTTTGTCAATTTTTCATCATTTTTTGTCAATTTTTCGTCAATTTTAATCAATTTTTTGTCACATTTTTGTCAATTTTTCGTCATTTTTTTTTGTCAATTTTTCATCATTTTTTGGTCATTTTTTTTGTAATTTTTTGGTCCATTTTTTGTCATTTTTTTTTGTCATTTTTTTGTCAATTTTTCATCATTTTTTTTGTCAATTTTTCATCATTTTTTTTGTCACATTTTTGTCATTTTTGGTCAATTTTTGGTCATTTTTTTGTCCCATTTTTTGTCAATTTTTTGTCATTTTTTGTCAATTTTTTGTCATTTTTTTGTCATTTTTTTGTCATTTTTTTGTCATTTTTTGTCATTTTTTGTCAATTTTTTGTCATTTTTTTGTCATTTTTTTGTCATTTTTTTGTCATTTTTTGTCATTTTTTTGTCCATTTTTTTGTCATTTTTTGTCCATTTTTCGTCCATTTTTTCGTAAATTTTTGATCCATTTTTTGTCACATTTTTGTCATTTTTTTGTCATTTTTTCGTCAATGTTTTCTCATTTTCATGTCACATTTCCATCTCAGTTTTGTTGCTATTTTCGCACCTTTTTTCCAGAAGCTTTTGGATTGGGGTAAAGCCAAACTGGAGAAAATGTGCTCGGTTCAGGCGGGAGTTAAGGGGTTAACTTTAAGGATTAGGATTATTTGTATTTTTAGACAAACCAACTCATAGATCTAAACAAAATCACAGCAGACGTCCCTCCCGAGCACACGATCCAGCACTAACCATGATGAACCCGCCCCCCATGATGACCCCGCCCCCCCCATGATGAACCCGCCCCCATGATCTTATTTGGGTGAAGCCGGCCCCTCATGATGAAGG
Organism: Gobius niger; assembly: GCF_951799975.1. NCBI lineage: Eukaryota > Metazoa > Chordata > Actinopteri > Gobiiformes > Gobiidae > Gobius > Gobius niger. Next base: position 6,582 of record NC_136869.1, read on the forward strand.
GTTAGTGCTGGATGTTCTGCTCCGGAGGGACAGTCTGCTGTGAAAACGTGAGATATCATGACACAAGTTAAGGTTAGGGCCAGAGAAATGGTTCACCTCTTAACTCCCGCCTGAACCCAGAGGAGCTTTGTCCTCACGTCAGCACATTTTTTTTCCATCATTTTTTCGTTGGGGATTCAAGTCATTTTTGTAACTTTTTTGTCATTTTTTTGTCAATTTTAATCAATTTTTTGTCATTTTTTAGTCATTTTTTTGGTATTTTTTTTGTCAATTTTTCATCATTATTTTGTCATTTTTTGTCATTTTTTTGTCATTTTTAATCAATTTTTTGTCATTTTTTCAATTTTTTGTCAATTTTTTGTCAATTTTTTGTCATTTTTTCGTCAATTTTAATCAATTTTTTGTCACATTTTTGTCATTTTTTCGTCATTTTTTCGTCCATTTTTTGTCATTTTTTTGTCATTTTTTTGTCAATTTTTTCGTCATTTTTTCGTCCATTTTTTGTCATTTTTTTGTCAATTTTTTGTCAATTTTTTGTCATTTTTTCGTCAATTTTAATCAATTTTTTGTCACATTTTTGTCATTTTTTCGTCATTTTTTCGTCCATTTTTTGTCATTTTTTTGTCATTTTTTTTGTCATTTTTTTTGTCAATTTTTCATCATTTTTTTTGTCCATTTTTTTTTGTCATTTTTTGTCATTTTTTTGTCAATTTTTCATTTTTTTTTGTCACATTTTTGTCACATTTTTGTCATTTTTTTGTCATTTTTTTGGTCAATTTTTTTGTCATTTTTTGTCATTTTTTTTGTCCATTTTTCATCATTTTTTTGTCATTTTTCATCATTTTTCATCATTTTTTTTTGTCATTTTTCATCATTTTTCATCATTTTTTTGTCCATTTTTCATCATTTTTTTGTCAATTTTTCATCATTTTTTTTGTCACATTTTTGTCACATTTTTGTCATTTTTTTTGTCATTTTTTCGTCAATTTTAATCAATTTTTTGTCATTTTTTCATCATTTTTTTTTGTCACATTTTTGTCATTTTTTGTCATTTTTTGTCAATTTTTTGTCATTTTTTGGTCATTTTTTGGTCATTTTTTCGTCCATTTTTGATCCATTTTTTGTCACATTTTTGTCAATTTTTTGTAATTTTTTTGTCACATTTGTCATTTTTTCGTCAATGTTTTCTCATTTTCTTGTCACATTTCCATCATTGTTTTGTTGCTATTTTCGCACCTTTTTTCCATCTAGCGCTAACCATGATGAACCCGCCCCCCATGATGACCCCGCCCCCCATGATGACCCCGCCCCCCATGATGAACCCGCCCCCCATGATGACCCCGCCCCCCCCTGATGAACCCGCCCCCATGATGAACCCGCCCCCTCATGATGAACCCGCCCCCCATGATGAACCCCGCCCCCATGATGAACCCTCCCCCCATGATGAACCCGCCCCCATGATGAACCCGCCCCCCCCATGATGAACCCGCCCCCCCCCTGTACTGAGAGCAGAGCTTGTCTAAGAAGCGAATGCCGAGGATTTGTCCCGACGACATCATGAGGTTCACGTCTTTCTTCTTGACGCTGATTCGAGCCGTGTACATGTAGTTCAGCACCTCCTCGAAGATATCGGAGCGGATGAAGTCGATCTCGATCACCGACGAGTTATCCACCTGAGGAACCACACAAAAACACGAGTTATCCACCTGAGGAACCACACGCAAAAACACGAGTTATCCACCTGAGGAACCACACAAAAACACGAGTTATCCACCTGAGGAACCAAAACACGAGTTATCCACCTGAGGAACAAATCAAACAAACAAATGTGACAAAAATGTGACGAAAAAAACACAAAAAAATGACAAAAATGTGACAAAAAATGTGACAAAAAATTACAAAAAAATTACAAAAATTTAACAAAAATGTGACAAAAAATGTGACAAAAAATTACAAAAAAATTACAAAAATTTAACAAAAATGTGACAAAAAATGTGACAAAAAATCACAAAAAAATTACAAAAATTTAACAAAAATGTGACAAAAAAATAAAAAAAAATGTGACAAAAAAGTGACGAAAAATTACAAAAAAGTTACAAAAAATTGATAAAAAATTAAGAACAAATTGATGAAAAACCTGAGGAACCAAAACAAACAAACAAATGTGACAAAAAATGACAAAAAAATGACAAAAAAATGACAAAAAAATGACAAAAAAATGACAAAAAAAATGACAAAAAAATGACAAAAAAATGACAAAAATTTGACGAAAAATTAAAAAAAAAATCACAAAAAATTGATAAAAAAAATGACAAAAATGTGACAAAAAAATGACAAAAAATGTGGCAAAAAATGACAAAAAAAATGACAAAAATGTGACAAAAAACGACAAAAAAATGACAAAAATGTGACAAAAAACGACAAAAAAATGACAAAAATGTGACAAAAATTTGATAAAAAATTGAGAAAAAAATTACAAAAAAATGATTAAAAATTGAAAAATTGATGAAAAACCTGAGGAACCAAACACAACACGAGTTATCCACCTGAGGAACCACAACACAACACGAGTTATCCACCTGAGGAACCACAACACAACACGAGTTATCCACCTGAGGAACCAAAACACAAGTTATCCACCTGAGGAACCACAACACAACACGAGTTATCCACCTGAGGAACCACAACACAACACGAGTTATCCACCTGAGGAACCAAAACACGAGTTATCCACCTGAGGAACAAAACAAACAAATGTGACAAAAATGTGACAAAAAGTGACAAAAAATGACAAAAAAATGACACAAATGTGACCAAAAAATGACAAAAATGTGACAAAAAATGACCAAAAAATGACAAAAAAATGAGACAAAAAATGAAAAAAATGAGACAAAAAATGAAAAAAATGTGACAAAAAAGTGACAAAAAAGTGACAAAAAAGTGACAAAAAATGAAAAAAATGTGACAAAAATGTGACAAAAATGTGACAAAAAATGTGACAAAAATGTGACAAAAATGTGACAAAAAATGACAAAAAATGACAAAAATAAATGACAAAAATGTGACAAAAATGTGACAAAAAATTACAAAAAAAATGACAAAAAAATGAGACAAAAAATGAAAAAAAATGAGACAAAAAATGAAAAAAATGTGACAAAAAAGTGACAAAAAAGTGACAAAAAAGTGACAAAAAATGAAAAAAATGTGACAAAAATGTGACAAAAATGTGACAAAAAATGACAAAAAATGACAAAAATAAATGACAAAAATGTGACAAAAAATGACAAAAAATTACAAAAAAAATGACAAAAATGTGACAAAAAAAATGACACAAAAAATGATAAAAAATTGATACAAAATTGATGAAAAACCTGAGGAACCAAAACACAACACGAGTTATCCACCTGAGGAACCAAAACATGGTTGATGGTGATAACTTAAAGAGGGGGTGTTCTGCTTTTGTCAGTCCCATAGCACCAGTCTATATCTCACTACAATGATGACAAACCTTCTGTTGGTCTGTAAATGCAGTAAATTAGAATAACTGCCTTGTATAAAATGAGACGAAAACAATGATGGAAATGTGACAAAATGTGACAAAAATGTGACAAAAATTGGATAAAAATGTAAAGAAAAAAAATACAAAAAATGACAAAAATGTGACAAAAATGTGAGAAAAAATTGAGAAAAAATTGATGAAAAAATACAAAAAAAATGTTTTTTTTAAATGACAAAAATGTGACAAAAAATGACAAAAAAATGACAAAAATGTGACAAAAATGTGACAAAAATGTGAAGAAAAAATGTGACGAATAAATGACGAAAAAATGACAAAAAAAATGACAAAAAAATGACTAAAATGTGACGAATAAATGACAAAAAATGACAAAATTGTGACAAAAATGTGACAAAAATTGGATAAAAATGTAAAGAAAAAAATACAAAAAATGTCATAAAAAATTGAGAAAAAATTGATGAAAAAATACTAAAAATGTTTTTTTTTTTAAATGACAAAAAATGACAAAAATGTGACAAAAATGTGACAAAAATGTGACAAAAAAATGATACAAAATTGATACAAAATTGATGAAAAACCTGAGGAACAGAAACACGAGTTATCCACCTGAGGAACCACAACACAACACGAGTTATCCACCTGAGGAGTCAATTTGCAATTTACTGACTTTATCTCCAAGGTGAAGAAATGTAGAAGACATTTAGAAAAAGATAGGGGGATTTTTTTTTTATATATATATACTTTATATATATATATACTCCACATTTGATATTCTGAGATTATGAGTGATTACAAAGAAAAGTCCAACCCGTCACACAGTTCAGCTGTAGACCAGTGGTTCCCAACCCATTCCAAAAACTATGGCCACTACAAATGTGTAAAAGAATGAATGCTAAAAATAATTTAAAACAAACTGCAATTGGAGTGTTTGATGCAGCCGTGCTCCTTTCTTATTAACTACAACGACAATATGTTCGATAAACTCGGGGAACAGAATTCAAGAGACAGTGGAATAATTATGGATAAATATTAGGGGTTCAGCTCTAACGGTTTGGTTCACGGTGCAGGACCCGTGGTTTGGTCCATCACGGTAGTGTGCAATCAAAAAAATAATGAGTATGTTTTGAACTGAAATAGCCTAATGATCGTTATTAGACAGTATTTATAACCTTACATAAAATCGGCAATGCTTTCAAAGCTGCTTTAGAATCAAATGTACCTCTGGGCTCACAATACGTGATGTAGTGACTCAATCTGCTGTTGTTCGGACACCGGGCTCTGACCGACTCTCGGCACGTCTAACGCTGGAGTGACTTTTTTTTTTCTTTTCCTTTTCTTTGTGATGATAGTTTTAATTTAAATGACAAATAAAACGGCAGTAAAAGTGCCAAAACAGTCGTTCTGACGTCACGCAGCGCGGAGAAAGTAGTGTCTTGTGTCCGAATCGCCAACAGAATCAGTGACTATACAGTGCGGGCTTATGTAGTGAATGAGGGGATAGGGAATAGTGTGGACATTCGGATACAGCCTGAGACTCGTGTTTCCTGTGTGGCGGTCAGAGACTGAGACTGTACCTCGTGTGTCCTGTGTGGCGGTCAGAGACTGTACCTCGTGTGTCCTGTGTGGCGGTCAGAGACTGTACCTCGTGTTTCTTGAAGAGCTTCTTGAAGTAGTTGGAGCAGGCGGCGAGGACACAGCGGTGAGCTCTGAACTTCACGTCCTCCACCACCACGGCGATGTCACAGTGCTCTCCCTCCAGACGCTGCTCGTTCAGGAGCTTCAGGAACACGCTCTTATGGTCCTCGTCCGCGTACTTCACCGTCTCACACATCTGGAACCACAAACACCACTGAAACAAAACCACAAACACGCCTAAAGACTACAACAACACATGCTGCCTTCATGTGTCTCATAACTACAGTAAATACCAGTTAAATTCAAGCAGTTCTTATATTGGAAGAGTTTCGTGGCGCTAGGCTAGTGCTAGGCTAGTGCATGTCTATGGTATCAGCTAGCCTGCATTAAAAACAGTGTGACCGGCTCCATAGAGAACCTGAGGCTAATCTCTCATAACACCAGACTAACCATATAAGTTTCTGTGTCTCAACCTGGGGGTCGCGAGACAAATTTGGGGGGTCGCCAAAGCATATAGATAAAAATGTCTATTTTAATATTATTATGATGGTGTTGCTATTATACTAGGGTGCCATTATTTGTTCTTAATTTGATTCATTTTATTTTAACCATTGTTTTGTCTTTGTTTTTTTTAGAGCACATTTTCTCCAGTTTGGCTTTACCCCAATCCAAAAGTTTCTTGAAAAAACTGAGACGAAAACAAGGATGGAAATGTGACAAAAATGTGATAAAAAATTTATAAAAAATTGACGAAAAAAAAAAAAAAATGTGACAAAAAATGACAAAAATATGAAAAAAATTGATTAAAAAAAAATGTGACAAAAAATTGATGTGAAAAAAAAAGGTGTGAAAATAGCGACAAAACTGAGACAAAAACAATGATGAAAATATGACAAAAATTTGATAAAAAAATGACGAAAAAATAACAAAAATTTGACAAAAATTCGACAAAAAAAATCACATAAATGTGACTAAAAATGGACGAAAAAATGACAAAAAAGTGACAAAAATGAGTTGAATACCCCACAAAAATATGATGGAAAAAAATGTGATGACGTGAGGTAAAATATCCTCTCGGTTCAGGCGGGAGTTAAGAGTCTAAAGTCCCTGTTTTTCCCACGGTCTGACCCAGGCGGGGGTCACGATCCTAATGAACTGTTATAATGGGGGTCGCGGCTCAAAAAGGTTGAGAACCACTGCCATAGAGTCATGTTTGGAATATAACTGACCTGATCACATGAATGATCACATTTTGAGGGACTATTTTCTATTTATAACACACCTGTCGCCTTCTTAGCCTCTATTTACAAACTAATGTCACAAACTAAAACCACACATTGAAACCATTATTTACATTACATACGTTTTAAATGAAATATAAAATGAAGTCTCATATTTCAGTCTGTGGCTGCCGACGCGCTGAGACATGAATCTGATCCGAAATCCAAACTTGTAAACTTTAAAAACATTCGCAGCGCTGAAAGTGTTTGGCTCAAAGGCACAAACCTCGCTCTGCCTCGTGCACGGTCCGGGAGCTCCGTGCACGCTCAGCCGCGCGCACCTCAGACCAGCCGCGGACACGCGCCCTGATGCGTGTGCACGTGGCTCCTACGGACTCAAGACTCGCACGTGGACCGGGAGCGGAGGAGCGGGTCTGACCGGGGTCTCGCCGGGCCGGACAGGGCTGACCGGGCCAAACGGTGCCAAACCGGACCTTTACGCGCGGACCTTTACGCGCGGGGACTCGGCGCTTTGAGCTGTTTCTGGGCGTGTAACTTCCAGAGTTTGGAGACATCGCTCCGGTTGTCGGACACGGAACCTTAAACGCAGAGGCTGCTTTAGAACTAACTCTGAAGTTGAGGCGCTGGTGTTTAGGACTTGGGAGAAATCGACTTTAAAAACAAATATTACGCAGTTTTCGTATCTTTACTGACGGAACAAAGGCACAAAACAGTGGACGTGTCGGACTGTGTGTTTCTGAATCCACCGGCTGCTTTAGAGCGAAAGTCTCGTCAATCCGAGAAGTCTGGCTTTAAACACGAACGGCCGTTTTAGGCTTTTATTTACAGGAAATATCTGTGAAAATGCAGGAGTTCGGGGACCTGCGCGTCATGACGCACTCGCCTTTGTTTGCGGCAGCCTTTCAGTCAAATGACCTCAAAACTGCGCAGAGGAAAATCTCATGTTTATGTATCGACCACGTTACATAATAAAACATGTGGCTAAAACCGCGGAGAAGAGTCAGAACAATCAGAGTTTACTCAGTTTCCCGCAGCCTCCGCGGCTAACGGCTAATGCTAACAGGCTACTGCGAGTTCGAAGTAAACAATACATCATTATTATGTCACTTTTCAGCCATTTATGACTAAAACGGGATTTAAGTAAACCTGGGGCTTAAACTCGTATGTCCACATTCATTTCCCAGAGGGTTTTAGTGTCGGTTTGTTTTGTTTAGTGTTTTATAGTGAAATGGGCCTGAGTTAGCTCGGACACAAAGCCTTGATTTAGAGCTGGTTTGTTTTAATAACTTATCAGTGAAGCTAAATCCTCAAAGGTGACTCGGTTATTGTGAGGATTGACGGGCTGTTGTGTAAGAAAATTAATAAAAATCCGTAAATATCTCTCTTTTTGGTCGTTGTTTTGGTGGAGCTGAAGCTAGCGGCGGCTAAAGCCTGCGGTGAAATGGCTAATGCTAACCAGGCTACAGTAAACAATACATTCTCATTATTATGTAACTGATCAGCTTCAGGCCAAATAAAGTCGACCTGGGGTTTTTAACACGTTTATACAAATCCAGGGATCGTCCTTTAGAGCTTTTAATTCGCGTTTTGTGGAAGAAAGACGCGCTTCGGTCCGTAAATGTCTGTAGTTTGTGTGAAGCTGAAGCTAACGGCGGCTAAAGCGGAGACAAAATGGCGTTTCTTCCCCGCGGTGGGAAGAAGGAGCAGGGACATGGCGCGGTGTCTCTCTCCCGAAGCGGACACCGGTGCGGGGACCGGGGGGGGACACTGAGGACACGGGGAGGACTGCGGGACACGGGAGGGGGGAGGACACTGGGGGGAGAGGCAGACCGGGCCGAAGGGAGAGAAGCGCGGGCTGGGGGCCGGGGACGAGCCGCGGCCTGGAGCCTCGAGTGCGCGCAGGGCCGGGGCCGAGCATCAGCAGCGCGGGGACGAGGCGCGGGCACAGCGGGCACTTACCTTGGCACAGGCTGGCACGGCCCGGTCCGGACTGGCACGGGCTGGCACGGGTTAAGGCTGGCACGGACCGGAGCGGGTTTAATGTTAAAAGAGCTCGAGCGGCGGCAGCGCGCAGGCAGAGGGCCAAATACTGCTCTATAAGGGAGGAGCCACTGCGCATGCGCCAACCAGGCCAAACCACAAGTTTCACTCAAAACATGACACCCCCAAAACACTTCATATACTACCTGAAATACTGCATATATCACCCCATAGTACCTCATGAACTGCCCCAAAGTACTGCATATATTACCCCATAGTACCTCATGAACTGCCCCAAAGTACTGCATATACTGCCCTGAAGTACTGCATATACAGCCCTGAAGTAATGCATATATCACCCCATAGTACCTCATGAACTGCCCCAAAGTACTGCATATACTGCCCTGAAGTACTGCATATACAGCCCTGAAGTAATGCATATATCACCCCATAGTACCTCATGAACTGCCCCAAACTACTGCATATACTGCCCTGAAGTACTGCATATACAGCCCTGAAGTAATGCATATATCACCCCATAGTACCTCATGAACTGCCCCAAAGTACTGCATATACTGCTCTGAAGTACTGCATATACAGCCCTGAAATACTGCATATATCACCCCATAGTACCTCATGAACTGCCCCCAAACTACTGCATATATCACCCCATAGTACCTCATGAACTGCCCCCAAACTACTGCATATACTGCCCCAAAGTACCTCATGAACTGCCCCCAAAACACTTCATATACTACCTGAAATACTGCATATGGGGTGATATACCCCATAGTACCTCATGAACTGCCCCAAAGTACTGCATATATCACCCCATAGTACCTCATGAACTGCCCTCAAACTACTGCATATACTGCCCCAAAGTACTGCATATATTACCCCAAAGTACTGCATATATCACCCCATAGTACCTCATGAACTGCCCTCAAACTACTGCATATACTGCCCCAAAGTACTGCATATATTACCCCAAAGTACTGCATATATCACCCCATAGTACCTCATGAACTGCCCTCAAACTACTGCATATACTGCCCCAAAGTACTGAATATACTGCCCCAAAGTACCTTATGAACTGCCCCCAAACTACTGCATATACTGCCCCAAAGTACTGAATATACTGCCCCAAAGTACCTCATGAACTGCCCCAAACTACTGCATATACTGCCCCAAACTACTGCATATACTGCCCCAAAGTACTGCATATATTACCCCATGGTACCTCATGAACTGCCCCAAACTACTGCATATACTGCCCCAAAGTACTGCATATACTGCCCTGAAGTACTGCATATATTACCCCATGGTACCTCATGAACTGCCCCAAACTACTGCATATATTACCCCAAAGTACTTACTCAAATGAAATATATTTAGACCTAATAATGAGATAAATGTTTCCTCTGAGTGTAAATAGAGACAGACTTTATTATAGGGACAGCACAGGTCACATGACAGCACAGGTCACATGACACACATTATTCAAAAACACAAAGGATTTTACAAACATCGATCTGACTCTACTTTGTATAAATAGATAAATATCTGGTTACAGTTTCATTTCTCAAATATATATGTACTCGAGTAACTTTTCTACTTCTACCCGGTAATATTATAACAAAGTATTTTCAGAATGATTTATTTCTACATGTTTGAATTGGGCAAAATGAAATAACTGGTCCGAAAATACGTTTCTCTGAGCGCATCGTTGGGCCAGTGTAACGTCTCATTTGAAAGCTAAGACCAACAAATCTGATCTACTTGTAATCACCTTTTGTTGCTCTTTTGTAGTTTTAAACCTTTACAGCGGCGCAGCAGAACATTAATTACCCTGATTTAGTTTATTGGCTTGTTGCACAGTGTGGCTACGCTAGTTCCCCTGAGCTGAAGTTGTGGGCGCTAGTACTTCCTGTCCGTATTAAATTCCATTAAAATTAGCTTAGACCCGTTTGAATCTTCGTGTTTCCTAAAGACTCTGTGGTGGACAGTGACTTCCTGGTAGATGATCACTTCCTGCAAGTTAACGAGTTGCTGTACAGTGTTAATATTTCCATAGAGGAGACGTCTATATTTATAAGGATCAGTGAATTTGTCTTGAAGCTAAAGGCTAACATTCATTTCATGCATTATACAATTGGAAATAGTGCTTTTATTAACTTTTTTTTTAATAGCATGTTAGCCTTTAGCTTCAAGACAAACTATCAATCCTTTCTGATCACAGGCGTCTCCGATCTGAACTCCTACATCAAGATTTGAACACAGTAAATGATCATCTACTCGGAACTCACCGCCCACCACGTAATCTTTAGAAAATAGGATTATTATTCCAGGAAAAGAATACAGACAGGAAGTACTGGCGCTCACAAGTCCAGGTCAGAGGAACTAGCATAGCCACACCGCGCAACAAGCCAATTGGTTTCTTTGGTCGGGACAGTGCATTTAACCTCTTAACTCCCGCCTGAACCGAGAGGATCTGTTTCCTCACGACGTCAGATTTTTCCATCATTTTGTTGTTGGGTATTCAACTCATTTTTTTTCACTTTTTTGTAATTTTTTCGTCAATTATTTTGCCACATTTTTGTCGTTTTTTTTGTCCAATTTTTATCAAATTTCTGTAATTTTTTTGTCAAATGTTTGTCATTTTTTTCGTACATTTTTGTCAATTTCTTGTGACATTTTTGTGACATTTTTCACACTTTTTCATCAATTTTTCATCACATTTTTGTAATTTTTTTGTCACATTTTTGTCACATTTCCATCATTGTTTTTGTCTCAGTTTTGTTGCTATTTTCTCACCTTTTTTCCAGAAGCTTTTGGATTGGGGTAAAGCCAAACTGGAGAAAATGTGCTCGGTTCAGGTGGGAGTTAAGGGGTTAATGTAGCCTGACTCATTCACCCTGAGCCTATTGTACATGTTTTTAGTGGTAGAGGAAACGGGAGTACAAGGAGGAAGCCTACGCAGACACAGGGAGAACATGCAAAGGCCCCGTCCAGGTGGGAATCGAACCCGGGACCTTCTATCTGTGAAGCACGAGCGCTAACCACTGATGTGCCACTAGTCTGTCGGAAAACAGCCTGCAGGGGGCGCTACAGCACACTCAGGCTTATTATATATATACATAGGGGAGAGTGGGTGAGGCGGGGGGAGTGGGAAGGCGGGGCAGTGGGTGGGTGTGTATGTGAAGTGGGCGTGTCTGTGAAGTGGGCGTGTCTGAAGTGGGCGTGTCGGTGAGGTGGGCGTGTCTGTGAGGTGGGCGTGTCTGTGAAGTGGGCGTGTCTGTGAAGTGGGCGTGTCTGAAGTGGGCGTGTCTGAAGTGGGCGTGTCTGAAGTGGGCGTGTCTGAAGTGGGCGTGTCGGTGAGGTGGGCGTGTCTGTGAAGTGGGTGTGTCGGTGAGGTGGGCGTGTCTGAAGTGGGCGTGTCGGTGAGGTGGGCGTGTCGGTGAGGTGGGCGTGTCTGAAGTGGGCGTGTCTGAAGTGGGCGTGTCTGAAGTGGGCGTGTCGGTGAGGTGGGCGTGTCGGTGAGGTGGGCGGGTCGGTGAGGTGGGCGTGTCTGTGAAGTGGGCGTGTCTGAAGGGGGCGGGGCTACAGCAGCTCGTACTGCCGCAGGTGCATCCTCTGGTGAAGTGGGCATGTCGGTGAAGTGGGCGTGTCGGTGAAGTGGGCGTGTCAGAAGTGGGCGTGTCCCTGAAGGGGGCGGGGCTACAGCAGCTCGTACTCCCGCAGGTGCATCCTCTGGTGATGTGGGCGTGTCTGTGAGGTGGGCGTGTCTGTGATGTGGGCGTGTCTGTGAGGTGGGCGTGTCTGTGAAGTGGGCGTGTCTGAAGTGGGCGGGGCTACAGCAGCTCGTACTGCCGCAGGTGCATCCTCTGGTGAAGTGGGCGTGTCCCTGAAGTGGGCGTGTCGGTGAAGTGGGCGTGTCAGGGAAGTGGGCGGGGCTACAGCAGCTCGTACTGCCGCAGGTGCATCCTCTGGTGAAGTGGGTGTGTCCCTGAAGTGGGCGTGTCGGTGAAGTGGGCGTGTCTGTGAAGTGGGCGTGTCTGAAGGGGGCGGGGCTACAGCAGCTCGTACTGCCGCAGGTGCATCCTCTGGTGAAGTGGGCGTGTCTGTGAGGTGGGCGTGTCAGTGAAGTGGGCGTGTCAGTGAAGTGGGCGTGTCCCTGAAGGGGGCGGGGCTACAGCAGCTCGTACTGCCGCAGGTGCATCCTCTGGTGAAGTGTCGGTGAGGTGGGTGTGTCGGTGAGGTGGGTGTGTCCCTGAAGTGGGCGTGTCTGTGAGGTGGGCGTGTCAGTGAAGTGGGCGTGTCTGAAGGGGGCGGGGCTACAGCAGCTCGTACTGCCGCAGGTGCATCCTCTGGATTATGTCTCGACAGTCGTTGAAGACGCGCCGGATGTTCTCGGTGTCGACGGCGCAGGTGAAGTGAGGATAACAGTAATGTTTCCCCTCACCGCTCGCCGTGCTGATCCTCTGAGGAGAAACCAGAGATAAACTGAGATAAACTGAGATAAACTGAGATAAACCAGAGATAAACCAGAGATAAACCAGGACAAGAGGATAAACCAGAGATAAACCAGAGATAAACCAGGACAAAGTCTGAGATAAACCAGGACAAAGTCTGAGATAAACCAGGACAAAGTCTGAGATAAACCAGGACAAAGTCTGAGATAAACCAGGACTAAGTCTGAGATAAACCAGGACAAAGTCTGAGATAAACCAGGACAAAGTCTGAGATAAACCAGGACAAAGTCTGAGATAAACCAGGACAAAGTCTGAGATAAACCAGAGCAAAGTCTGAGATAAACCAGGACAAAGTCTGAGATAAACCAGGACAAAGTCTGAGATAAACCAGAGCAAAGTCTGAGATAAACCAGGACAAAGTCTGAGATAAACCAGGACAAAGTCTGAGATAAACCAGAGCAAAGTCTGAGATAAACCAGGACAAAGACTGAGATAAACCAGGACAAAGTCTGAGATAAACCAGGTAAAGTCTGAGATAAACCGGGACAAACTTACCAGGAACTCGTCTCTGATGAAGAACTTGGCTCGAGTGACGTTTGGATCTTCGTCGGCGACCGGCTCGGCTGGAACAGAAACAGTTCAGAATAAACTGTGTCGTTTGTCTTTAGCCCAAGAGCGACTCCAACAGAGAATCCAAGTTTTAACATCAGGCTCCACAGAGTTTATCTGAGGTGGTGCGCGTGTTAGCATTAGCAGTATTAGTATTAGTATTAGCATTAGCAGTATTAGTATTAGCATTAGCATTAGCAGTATTATTATTAGCATTAGCAGTATCAGTATTAGCATTAGCATTAGCAGTATTATTATTAGCATTAGCATTAACAGTATTATTATTAGTAGCAGTATTATTATTATTAGTAGTAGCAGTATTAGCATTAGCATTAGCATTAGCAGTATTAGTATTAGCAGTATTAGTATTAGCATTAGCAGTATTAGCATTAGTAGCAGTATTAGTAGTAGTAGTAGCAGTATTAGCATTAGCATTAGCAGTATTAGTAGTAGTAGTAGCAGTAGCAGTATTAGTATTAGCATTAGCAGTATTAGTAGTAAATGGTAAATGGTCTCAACTTATATAGCGTGTAGTATAGTAGTAGTAGCAGTATTAGAATTAGTATTAGCATTAGTATTAGTAGTAGTAGTAGCAGTAGCAGTAGCAGTATTAGCATTAGCATTAGCATTAGCAGTATTAGTCTTAGTATTAGTAGTAGTAGCATTAGCATTAGCAGCAGCAGTAGCAGTAATATTAGCAGTAGTAGCAGTAGTAGCAGCAGTATTAGCATTAGCAGTAGCAGTAGATAGTAGTAGCAGTAGTATTAGCAGTAGCAGTAGTAGCAGTAGCAGATACTAGTAGCAGTAGTAGCAGTAGCAGTAGTAGCAGTAGCAGATACTAGTAGTATTAGCAGTAGTAGTAGTAGTACTCACAGTCTGGCGGGACGCTGTAGTTCGTGTACTCGGGAAAGTAATCCTCCAGTTTGGATTTTCCCGCCAGAATCTTGTCGGCCAAAACGTCCTGTTTGTTCAGGAACAGAATCACAGAGATGGTCTTCAGGAACCTGCCAATCAGAGAGGGGGGAGGGTTTAAACGGACCAATCAGAGAGGGGGAGGGTTTAAACAGACCAATCACAGAGATGGTCTTCAGGAACCTGCCAATCAGAGAGGGGGGAGGGTTTAAACGGACCAATCAGAGAGGGGGAGGGTTTAAACAGACCAATCACAGAGATGGTCTTCAGGAACCTGCCAATCAGAGAGGGGGGAGGGTTTAAACGGACCAATCAGAGAGGGGGGAGGGTTTAAAGGGACCAATCAGAGAGGGGGGAGGGTTTAAAGGGACCAATCAGAGAGGGGGAGGCTTTAAACGGACCAATCAGAGAGGAGGGAGGGTTTAAACGGACCAATCAGAGAGGGGGGAGGGTTTAAACAGACCAATCAGAGAGATGGTCTTCAGGAACCTGCCAATCAGAGAGGGGGAGGGTTTAAACGGACCAATCAGAGAGGAGGGAGGGTTTAAACGGACTAATCACAGAGATGGTCTTCAGGAACCTGCCAATCAGAGAGGGGGAGGGTTTAAACGGACCAATCAGAGAGGAGGGAGGGTTTAAACGGACCAATCAGAGAGGGGGGAGGGTTTAAACGGACTAATCACAGAGATGGTCTTCAGGAACCTGCCAATCAGAGAGGGGGAGGGTTTAAACGGACCAATCAGAGAGGAGGGAGGGTTTAAACGGACTAATCACAGAGATGGTCTTCAGGAACCTGCCAATCAGAGAGGGGGAGGGTTTAAACGGACCAATCAGAGAGGGGGGAGGGTTTAAACAGACTAATCAGAGAGGGGGGAGGGTTTAAACGGACCAATCAGAGAGGGGGGGGTTTAAACAGACCAATCAGAGAGGGGGGAGGGTTTAAACAGACTAATCAGAGAGGGGGAGGGTTTAAACAGACTAATCAGAGAGGGGGGAGGGTTTAAACGGACCAATCAGAGAGGGGGAGGGTTTAAACGGACCAATCAGAGAGAGGGGAGGGTTTAAACGGACCAATCAGAGAGGGGGAGGGTTTAAACGGACCAATCAGAGAGGGGGAGGGTTTAAACAGACCAATCAGAGAGGGGGGAGGGTTTAAACGGACCAATCAGAGAGGGGGAGGGTTTAAACGGACCAATCAGAGAGAGGGGAGGGTTTAAACGGACCAATCAGAGAGGGGGAGGGTTTAAACGGACCAATCAGAGAGGGGGAGGGTTTAAACAGACCAATCAGAGAGGGGGGAGGGTTTAAACGGACCAATCAGAGAGGGGGAGGGTTTAAACAGACCAAACAGAGAGATGGTCTTCAGGAACCTGCCAATCAGAGAGGGGGAGGGTTTAAACAGACCAATCAGAGAGAGGGGAGGGTTTAAACGGACCAATCAGAGAGGGGGAGGGTTTAAACGGACCAATCAGAGAGGGGGAGGGTTTAAACGGACCAATCAGAGAGGGGGGAGGGTTTAAACAGACCAATCAGAGAGAGGGGAGGGTTTAAACGGACCAATCAGAGAGGGGGGAGGGTTTAAACGGACCAATCAGAGAGGGGGGAGGGTTTAAACAGACCAATCAGAGAGAGGGGAGGGTTTAAACAGACCAATCAGAGACAGGGGAGGGTTTAAACGGACCAATCAGAGAGGGGGAGGGTTTAAACAGACCAATCAGAGAGATGGTCTTCAGGAACCTGCCAATCAGAGAGGGGGGAGGGTTTAAACGGACCAATCAGAGAGGGGGAGGGTTTAAACGGACCAATCAGAGAGAGGGGAGGGTTTAAACGGACCAATGAGAGAGATGGTCTTCAGGAACCTGCCAATCAGAGAGGGGGGAGGGTTTAAACAGACCAATCAGAGAGGGGGGAGGGTTTAAACATACCAGTCAGAGAGAGGGGAGGGTTTAAACGGACCAATCAGAGAGGGGGGAGGGTTTAATAAATAAACATGAACAGCTGGAAACATGTGGCTGCTGCGTCACCTGTTGGTCCAGATGGATCTGAACAGGTCCAGGCTCTCCCGCAGGCGGTTGGTGGAGTTGTCCTCTCGGATCACCATGTTGTAGCTGCTGCTCGCCGCCACGAAGATGATGGCCGTCACGTCTGCCACGACAGGACCTTCACATTTACTCACAAACATCTCAGAGGGTTCTTACTCTTCAGCTGAAACATCTGTCTCACTCTGAGCTGAAACATCTGGCTCACCGTTGAAGCACTGGATCCACTTGCGGCGCTCGTCCCTCTGACCCCCGACGTCGAACATGCTGCAGGACGAGAACAACAGTTACTGCGGCTCCTTCAGCACCTGGTCCTGGAGGGTCAGAACTCACTGGAAGTTGACCTTGTCCACCTGGAAACGCGTCTCGAAGATCCCGGAGGTGAGGACTCGGCAGCGCAGCAGGTCCTGGAGCACACGCAGGTTATTCTCACACAGTCAGAGCCGTGGGAGGATGGTTTAGCTAGGGGGCGCTGAGGGACAACATTTACCCCCAAAATACTTCTACCTGTTTATTAACCTCTTAACTCCCGCCCATTTTCTCCAGTTCAGCTTTACCCAAATCCTGTGGGCCAGTGTAACGCCTCATTTGAAAGACCTACAAAACTAAATGGATCTTTTTCCTCACGGCAGATTTTTTTTCAGCACTTTTTTTGTCGGGCAGTCGTCTCATTCTTGTCAAATATTCGTGACTTTTTTGTCACTTTTTCGTCAAATTTTGGGATTTTTTTGGTCATTTTTTTGTCCATTTTTTTTATATTTTTTTGTCCATTTTTTGTTACTTATTGTCATTTTTTCGTCAAATTCTTAATACCTTTTTGTCCATTATTTTCAGATTTTTTCGTCAATTTTATAGATTTTTTTTGTCACTTTTTTCTCAATTTTTTTGTTTTTTTTGTAAATTTTTTGTCAAATTATTCACATTTTTTCGTCAAATTGTCTCATTTTTTCGTCAATTTTTTAGATTTTTTTTGTAGATTTTTTGTCACTTTTTGTCATTTTTTCGTCAAATTCTTATCACCTTTTTGTCAATTTTTTCAGAATTTTTCGTCAATTTTCGTCAAATGTTTTTGTCCATTTTTTGTCCATTTTTTCCTCATTTTTTCTCATTTTTTCGTCAATGTTTTTGATTTTTTTTGTAAATTTTTTGTCAAATTACTTGCATTTTTTCATCAAATTTTCTCACTTTTTTGTCAATTTTTGTCATTTTTGGGAATTTTTTTGTCAAATTGTTGTCACTTTTTCGTCAATGTTTTCTCACTTTTGTCACATTTTCATCCTTGTTTTCGTCTCAGTTTTGTTGCTATTTTCACACCTTTTTCCCAGGAGCTTTTGGATTGGGGTAAAGCTGGAGAAAATGTGCTCGGTTCAGGTGGGAGTTAAGGGGTTGATATTGCCTGCAGTTCACAAACTATCCACCAGGGGGTGCTGCAGCGCCCTCAGCACCCACGGCCTTGAGTCCAGTCATGTCCTGCTCATGTCTCCTCCTGACCTTCCTGACAGGACCTCCCCCCTCCTGCTGTGACCTGGCAGAGAACCCGCCCCAAACCTCCAGGAAACCAAACTGACCTTCTCCAAACTCCACTGAGCTACCACAACCTGAGATGATCAAAGGGAAGCTTCACCAAACTCCTGATCGTTCCAAACAGTGACCTCTAGTGGCAAAGTGTCATTACAGCGTTTCAGGATTTCACCGTGTTATTGATCCGTCTGTGGTTAACCTCTTAACTCCCGCCTGAACCGAGAGGATCTTTTTTCTCACGTCTTCAGATTTTTTTTCCATAATTTTTTTGTTGGGTATTTAACTCATTTTTGTGACTTTTTTTGTCATTTTTTTTAATCACATTTTTGTCATTTTTTTGGACAATTTTTATCACATTTTTCTATTTTTTTTGTCATTTTTTTGGTGAAATTTTTCTCACATTTTTGTCATTTTTTTGTAATTTTTTAGCAATTTTTTGGACAATTTTTTTTAAATATTTAGTCAAATTTTTCTCACATTTTTGCATTTTTTTAAATCACATTTTTGTCATTTTTACTTCAATTTTTTATAAATTTTTTGCCACTTTTTCGTCACATTTCCATCATTGTTTTCGTCTGTTTCGTTGCTATTTTCTCACCTTTTTTCCAGGAGCTTTTGGATTGGGGTAAAGCCAAACTGGAGGAAATGTGCTCGGTTCAGGCGGGAGTTAAGGGGTTAAAGGGGCGAGATACGAGTTAGCCATTGTACGCTCACTACCGCCACCTCAGGTCATACGTGTAACTGCAGCTTCTATATTAAGCTCGTGACTTTCTGTTGTGGTGAACAGGTCTGAGCTCTTCTACACATGAGGACATGGAGGAACATGGAGGGGGAGGGAAATACTTAAACTTTAACATTTTTAAACTCCGCATAGTCCCTTTAAATTAACCACATTTTTTTGTAATTTTTTGGACAATTATCACATTTTTGTATTTTTTTTGTCACATTTCTGTCATTTTTTTGTAATTTTTTGTAATTTTTTCTTCAATTTTTTTCATTTTTGTCAAATTCTTGTCATTTTTTCGTCATTTTTTCGTCACATTTTTGTCACATTTTTGTCATTATTTTGTCAAATTTTCATCAATTTCTTGTCATTTTTTTGTCATTTTTTGTCACATTTTTTGACATTTTTTTGTAATATTTAGTCAAATTTTTATCACATTTTTGTCACATTTTGTCACATTTTTTGGACATTTTTTGGACATTTTTTGGACATTTTTTGGACATTTTTTTGGACATGATTCTGATTCTGTTGCCTTAATGTGTTTGTCCTGACTGAGGTTTGAGGAAATAACATCTGAATTACTGTCATTACACCTGTAACTCATGAACCGGTGCTCGTTCAGAACTGACGATGCAGGGTGCTAGTGTACATGTTTGAGTGTCAGAGTCATGAGTTCGTGTCCCGGGACCTGCCTGGTCTGTGGGCGTGTAGTCCTTCCTCCGCACCGAGTCCAGCCGGTCCAGGAAGCTGCGGAACCAGGACAGTGTTTCAGTAATCCTGCAGAGATCAGACCCTGCCCAGAGTCTGTCCCAGTCTGTCCCAGTCTGACCCAGTCTGTCCCAGTCTGTCCCAGTCTGTCCCAGTCTGTCCCAGTCTGTCCCAGTCTGTCCCAGTCCGTCCCAGTCTGACCCAGTCTGTCCCAGTCCGTCCCAGTCTGACCCAGTCCGTCCCAGTCTGTCCCGGTCCGTCCCACTTTGTCTGACGTACTACTTAGCACAGTCGATGAGCTGATACTCGTTGGCTCGTTCGAAACAGGCTCTGACGCCGTCGTCGTCCCACAAACTCTGAGCGTGTTCGAAAAACTCCTGTAAACAAAAAACAACAACATGTAAACAACAACAACATGTAAACAACAACAACAACATGTAAACGTCAACGAAGACGATAACGATATCTTTTCGTTGACGCCCCTTTTTTTAATGACGATAACGTAACGATGACGATAACGTAACGATGACGATAACGTAACGATGACGATAACGTAACGATGACGAGCTAAAATGAGCTCTTTGGGGACGAGAACCTGGCGAGATGTTCACGAGTTTACGTCAATGAGACGAGACGAAAATGGGAGAAAGTTTTTGGTCAGATCGTTTGTGCACGGAGTGAGAGACACACGGTAAACGTGACCCGGAGGCGCCGTGATGCTCATGATGCGGCGGCGGCGCCTCTTTCTCTCTCTCTCCCCGTGGCGTGCGGTCACTGCTCGTACATCCTCCTCGGAGCGTCTGACATCCAGGTCACAGGGAGTTTATTGTTTCTCAGGACAGTTTTCAACACCGTGGCGTCTGAACGCAGAAGCACGTTGAGGTGCTACGTATGTGCAGACAGCGCGGTTGAAGCGCCGATCAGAGGACGAGGAGAGCTGCGCTTTTGGGAAAAGTCCTGTTCACAGTCGGCCACTTCTGCCAGTGCCTCGTGGTGTCATCGGTTTGTCAAAAGCCAATAGAAGCTTTTATTTATCCCAATTTCCAAGACTTATCGAAATTAATTATCACTTCTTATAATGACACCGACGAAAACTTGACAAAAACCTTTTTAATTTTCGTCTGACTAAAACGTGACTAAAACGATCACATTTTGAAGTGACTAAAATGTGACTAAACCTAAAAGCATTTTCGTCCAAAAGACTAAAACTAAAACAGCCCTGCTCGGCTCTAATGAGTCTTTAATAAGTCTTTAATGAGTCTTTACTGAAGAGCGGCTGCTTCCTGTCTGTCTCCGACACCTGCCTCCTGTCGGCCAATCACAGCGCCCCGAGAGGCCGCGCTAACGAGGCCCTGGTGACATCACGGATCAGAGGAGAGTCACACACTAAGCACACGCTAAAGACACGCCAACAACATCACGGATCAGAGGAGAGTCACACACTTAGCACACGCTAATGACACGCCAACAACATCACGGATCGGGGAGAGTCCCCGTCGAGCGGCGCTAAGCACACGCTAAAGACACACGCTAAAGACACGCCAACAACATCACGGATCAGAGGAGAGTCACACACTAAGCACACGCTAATGACACACGCTAAAGACACACTCACGACGTGTTTAAGGACTGTTCAAAAACACGGGTCAGGCCTCGAGCCCCGCCTCCTCAGGACCCGCCCCCTCAGGACCCGCCCCCTCAGGACCGCCCCCTCAGGACCCGCCTCCTCAGGACCCGCCCCCTCAGGACCCGCCCCCTCAGGACACACAGTTTTACTCCAGGGTTCATTTGGGTCAAGACTTTGTTCTTGTCCTTCAGTGATGATTACAAATGTTATTACTCCTGCATTAATACTGTGGCGACTCTGCCCCCTTACGACCCGACCCGACCCGACCCGACCTGACCCGACCCGACCTGACCCAGCCTGATCCGACCCAACCCGACCCAACCCAACCCGACCCAAACCGATCCGACCCAACCCGACCCGACCCGACCAGACCCAAACCGATCAAACCCGACCCAACCCAACCCGACCCAAACCGATCCGACCCAACCCAACCCGACCCGACCAGACCCAAACCGATCAAACCCGACCCAACCCAACCCGACCCAAACCGATCCGACCCGACCCAACCCGACCCAACCCGACCCGACCAGACCCAAACCGATCAAACCCGACCCAACCCGACCCAACCCGACCCGACCCGACCCAACCCGACCCAACCCGACCCAACCCGACCCAACCCGACCCGACCAGACCCAAACCGATCAAACCCGACCCAACCCGACCCGACCAGACCCAAACCGATCAAACCCGACCCAACCCGACCCGACCAGACCCAAACCGATCAAACCCGACCCAACCCAACCCGACCCGACCAGACCCAAACCGATCAAACCCGACCCAACCCAACCCGACCCAAACCGATCCGACCCGACCCGACCCAACCCGACCCAACCCGACCCGACCAGACCCAAACCGATCCGACCCAACCCGACCCGACCCAACCCGACCCAAACCGACCCGACCCAACCAGACCCAAACCGATCCGACCCAAACCGATCCGACCCGACCCAACCCGACCCGACCCGACCCAAACCGATCCGACCCAACCCGACCCGACCAGACCCAAACCGATCAAACCCGACCCAACCCGACCCAACCCGACCCAACCCGACCCAACCCGACCCAACCCAACCCGACCCAACCCGATCCGACCCGATCCGATCCGACCCGACCCGACCCAACCCGACCCAACCCGACCCGACCCAACCCGACCCAACCCGATCCGACCCGATCCGATCCGACCCGACCCGACCCGATCCGACCCAACCCGACCCGACCCAACCCGACCCGACCCAACCCAACCCAACCCGACCCAACCCGACCCAACCCGACCCAACCCGACCCAACCCAACCCGACCCAACCCGATCCGACCCGACCCGACCCGACCCGACCCGACCCGACCCAACCCGACCCAACCCGACCCGACCCGACCCGACCCGACCCAACCCGACCCGACCCGATCCAACCCGATCCGACCCAGCCTGACCCGACCTGCCCCTTCTCACAGACCCAGCTCTCTGCCGTGTCTGTTCGGTGGAAGTACCTCCTCCGTGTGTTCGTACCTCGGTGCACTCGAAGTCGGACAGTGGAGCGATGCCTCTGATATAATCCACTCTGCTCTGGTTCTGAGGGTCCCCCAGGGCCACAGGGGGCGCCAGCGAGCTCATGGCCGTGATGATGGTCTGAGGAAGAGCAGAGAGAGTTCATGTTAGTATTGTTAAAGACAAACAAACGCATCTGAGGAGGAGGAGACTCACCACGATGGCGTCCTTCACGTTCTTACGAATGTCCTGGACCTTCTGCTGCTTCTCCCTGAAACAGAACCAGAGGTCTGAGGTTCCATCCTGAAACTGACTCTGCAGAAACTAACTCTACAGAAACAAACTCTGCAGAAACAAACTCTGCAGAAACAAACTCTGCAGAAACAAACTCTGCAGAAACAAACTCTGCAGAAACTAACTCTGCAGAAACTAACTCTGCAGAAACTAACTCTGCAGAAACAAACTCTGCAGAAACTGACTCTGCAGAAACTGACTCTGCAGAAACTGACTCTGCAGAAACAAACTCTGCAGAAACTGACTCTGCAGAAACAAACTCGGCAGAAACAAACTCTGCAGAAACAAACTCTGCAGAAACAAACTCTGCAGAAACTAACTCTGCAGAAACTGACTCTGCAGAAACTAACTCTGCAGAAACTGACTCTGCAGAAACAAACTCTGCAGAAACTAACTCTGCAGAAACTGACTCTGCAGAAACTGACTCTGCAGAAACTGACTCTGCAGAAACTAACTCTGTAGAAACTAACTCTGCAGAAACTGACTCAGCAGAAACAAACTCTGCAGAAACTAACTCTGCAGAAACTGACTCAGCAGAAACAAACTCTGCAGAAACAAACTCTGCAGAAACTAACTCTGCAGAGAGCTCAGCATCTCCTCAGCTGACGGGCTCTGCTCTTAAAGGTCTGATCTTTAAGTTCAGGTCTTTAAGTTCAGATCTTTAAGTTCTTTAAGTTCAGGTCTTTAAGTTCAGATCTTTAAGTTCATATCTTTAAGTTCTTTAAGTTCAAATCTTTAAGTTCTTTAAGTTCAGATCTTTAAGTTCTTTAAGTTCAGATCTTTAAGTTCTTTAAGTTCAGTTCTTTAAGTTCTTTAAGTTCAGATCTTTAAGTTCTTTAAGTTCAGTTCTTTAAGTTCAAATCTTTAAGTTCTTTAAGTTCATATCTTTAAGTTCTTTAAGTTCAAATCTTTAAGTTCTTTAAGTTCAGATCTTTAAGTTCTTTAAGTTCAGATCTTTAAGTTCTTTAAGTTCAGTTCTTTAAGTTCTTTAAGTTCAGATCTTTAAGTTCTTTAAGTTCAGTTCTTTAAGTTCAAATCTTTAAGTTCTTTAAGTTCAGATCTTTAAGTTCTTTAAGTTCAGTTCTTTAAGTTCTTTAAGTTCAGATCTTTAAGTTCAGATCTTTAAGTTCTTTAAGTTCAGATCTTTAAGTTCAGATCTTTAAGTTCAGATCTTTAAGTTCAGATCTTTAAGTTCAGATCTTTAAGTTCGGCTCCGTCTCTTTTGTTTAAAGCTGTTTCTGAATAAAGAATAAAATGGTGAAACTGACTCTGTGTTGAAGCCGTCGACGTGAAGGATCCGCATCTGTTTGACGATGGTGCTTTTCCCCGATTCACCTGCTCCTGAACAACAACACCACAAAACAAACACAACAACACAACACGACAAAACAATGACAACACAACACCACAACACCACAACAAACCACCACAACACCACAAAACAAACACAACAACACCACAAAACAACAACACAAACACGACAACAGCCATGACAACAGAACAAAACAAACACCACAACACCACAACACAACACCACAAAACAACAAAACAAACAAAACAGCAGCCACGGCACGACAAAAACCAACACAGAAACAGAAGACGGTCAGGACTGAGCGAAACACTTTATATTTTAGAACAACAGTGTCGTCTGTAAATAATCACAGTAAATAATCTGAGCTGGGACTCGAACTCATGACCCTGAGGAGGATATTCTGCATCAGTGACTTTATCTTGATGTGAGTGAAACTGGATTCGTCTGAGTAACGTTTGAGAATCAGTCTCGTTGGTTCAGTTTCATTAAAACAGAAAGAAACAAGTTTCATTTAAAGGGGGGTATTCTGCAAAATGGCCTTTTTCCAGCTTTCCATCCTGTTATTCTGTCACTCCCTCATTAAAAACATGGCTGAAGTGTTGCCTTGGCACATTCACGTATTTCTGAGTAATCTGTAAAAACTCTGATGGCGGCCATTTTAGGGATAGGTTTGCCTGAGTCCTCCTAGGAACGCCCCCACCTCCTGGAGACGCCTCCGAGCTTTGGTCACCAGCCGAGTAACCAACCACTGCTCCTCAGCAGAACAGTGTGTGTGTGTGTGTGTGTGTGCGCGTGTGCGCGTGTGCGCGTGTGTGCGTGCGTGTGCGTGTGCGTGTGCGTGTGTGTGTGTGTGTGTGTCTCACCGAGCAGCAGCAGTCTGTGTGTGGCCTTGTACGCCTGTCGCTCTTTCTGAAGTTGACGCTCGATCTTTTTATTGGCCTCACGTTTGGCTTTTTCATCCAGACGCTCCTCCTCCGTCTGACCCCCGAGACATCCCATAATACTCCTACAAACACACGTGTTACAGACTAACCACTGACATCCCATAATACTCCTACAAACACACGTGTTACAGACTAACCACTGAGACATCCCATAATACTCCTACAAACACACGTGTTACAGACTAACCACTGAGACATCCCATAATACTCCTACAAACACACGTGTTACAGACTAACCACTGACATCCCATAATACTCCTACAAACACACGTGTTACAGACTAACCACTGAGCCACTCACCTGTAGTTTCAGGCGGTTTCTCTGATCTGCATCCTGAAACAAAGAAAACATTTGTCATGTGTTTTCGTCACATGTTTTCGTCACGTGTTTTTTTCACGTGTTTTCGTCATGTGTTTTTTTCACGTGTTTTTTTCTCGTGTTTTCGTCACGTGTTTTCGTCACGTGTTTTTTTCACGTGTTTTCGTCACGTGTTTTCGTCACGTGTTTTCGTCACGTGTTTTCGTCACGTTTTTTTCACGTGTTTCTGTCACGTGTTTTTTTCGCGTGTTTTTGTCACGTGTTTTCGTCACGTGTTTTTGTCACATGTTTTTTTCGCGTGTTTTTGTCACGTGTTTTCGTCACGTGTTTTTGTCACATGTTTTTTTCACGTGTTTTCGTCACGTTTTCGTCACGTGTTTTTTTCACGTGTTTTCGTCACGTGTTTTTTTCACGTTTTTTTGACGTGTTTTTGTCACATTTTCGTCACGTGTTTTTTTCACGTGTTTTCGTCACGTGTTTTCGTCACGTGTTTTCGTCACGTTTTTTTCACGTGTTTCTGTCACGTGTTTTTTTCGCGTGTTTTTGTCACGTGTTTTTGTCACATGTTTTTTTCACGTGTTTTTGTCACGTGTTTGTCACGTGTTTTTGTCACATGTTTTTTTCACGTGTTTTCGTCACGTTTTCGTCACGTGTTTTTTTCACGTGTTTTCGTCACGTGTTTTTGTCACGTTTTTTTCACGTGTTTTCGTCACGTTTTCGTCACGTGTTTTTTTCACGTGTTTTCGTCACGTGTTTCTGTCACGTGTTTTCGTCACGTGTTTTCGTCACATTTTTTTCACGTGTTTTTGTCACATGTTTTTATCGCCACGTTTTTTTCACGTGTTTTTGTCACGTGTTTTTTTCGCGTGTTTTTTTCACGTGTTTTTTTCACGTGTTTTCGTCACGTGTTTTCGTCACGTGTTTTTGTCACATGTTTTTTTCACATGTTTTTTTCACGTGTTTTCGTCACGTGTTTTCGTCACGTGTTTTCGTCACGTGTTTTCGTCACGTGTTTTCGTCACGTGTTTTTGTCACGTTTTTTTCACGTGTTTTCGTCACGTGTTTTTTTCACGTGTTTTCGTCACGTGTTTCTGTCACGTGTTTTTGTCACGTGTTTTCGTCACGTGTTTTTGTCACATGTTTTTTTCGCGTGTTTTTGTCACGTGTTTTCGTCACGTGTTTTTGTCACGTTTTTTTCACGTGTTTTTGTCACATTTTCGTCACGTGTTTTTTTCACGTGTTTTCGTCACGTGTTTTCGTCATGTTTTTTTCACGTGTTTCTGTCACGTGTTTTTTTCGCGTGTTTTTGTCACGTGTTTTTGTCACATGTTTTTTTCGCGTGTTTTTGTCACGTGTTTTTTTCGCGTGTTTTTGTCACGTGTTTTTGTCACATGTTTTTTTCGCGTGTTTTTGTCACGTGTTTTCGTCACGTGTTTTTGTCACATGTTTTTTTCACGTGTTTTCGTCACGTTTTCGTCACGTGTTTTTTTCACGTGTTTTCGTCACGTGTTTTTGTCACGTTTTTTTCACGTGTTTTCGTCACGTTTTCGTCACGTGTTTTTTTCACGTGTTTTCGTCACATGTTTCTGTCACGTGTTTTCGTCACGTGTTTTCGTCACATTTTTTTCGTCACATTTTTTTCACGTGTTTTTGTCACATGTTTTTATCGCCACGTTTTTTTCACGTGTTTTTGTCACGTGTTTTTTTCGCGTGTTTTTTTCACGTGTTTTCGTCACGTGTTTTCGTCACGTGTTTTTGTCACATGTTTTTTTCACGTGTTTTTTTCACGTGTTTTCGTCACGTGTTTTCGTCACGTGTTTTCGTCACGTGTTTTCGTCACGTGTTTTTGTCACGTTTTTTTCACGTGTTTTCGTCACGTTTTCGTCACGTGTTTTTTTCACGTGTTTTCGTCACGTGTTTCTGTCACGTGTTTTCGTCACGTGTTTTCGTCACGTGTTTTCGTCACGTGTTTTTTTCACGTGTTTTCGTCACGTGTTTTCGTCACGTTTTTTTCACGTGTTTTTGTCACGTTTTTTTCGCGTGTTTTTTTCACGTGTTTTTTTCACGTGTTTTCGTCACGTGTTTTCGTCACGTGTTTTTGTCACATGTTTTTTTCACGTGTTTTTTTCACGTGTTTTCGTCACGTGTTTTCGTCACGTGTTTTCATCACGTGTTTCTGTCACGTGTTTTTTTCGCGTGTTTTTGTCACGTGTTTTCGTCACGTGTTTTCATCACATGTTTTTTTCGCGTGTTTTTGTCACGTGTTTTTGTCACATGTTTTTTTCGCGTGTTTTTGTCACGTGTTTTCGTCACGTGTTTTTGTCACATGTTTTTGTCACATGTTTTTTTTGCGTGTTTTTGTCACGTGTTTTCGTCACGTGTTTTCATCACGTGTTTTCGTCACGTGTTTCTGTCACGTGTTTTTTTCGCGTGTTTTTGTCACATGTTTTTTTCGCGTGTTTTTGTCACGTGTTTTTTTTCACGTGTTTTCGTCACGTTTTCGTCACATGTTTCTGTCACATGTTTTTTTCACGTGTTTTTGTCACGTGTTTTCGTCACGTGTTTTTGTCACATGTTTTTTTCACGTGTTTTCGTCACGTTTTTGTCACGTGTTTTCGTCACGTGTTTTTGTCACATGTTTTTTTCACGTGTTTTCGTCACGTGTTTTCGTCACGTGTTTTCATCACGTGTTTCTGTCACGTGTTTTTTTCGCGTGTTTTTGTCACGTGTTTTCGTCACGTGTTTTCATCACATGTTTTTTTCGCGTGTTTTTGTCACGTGTTTTTGTCACATGTTTTTTTCGCGTGTTTTTGTCACGTGTTTTCGTCACGTGTTTTTGTCACATGTTTTTGTCACATGTTTTTTTTGCGTGTTTTTGTCACGTGTTTTCGTCACGTGTTTTCATCACGTGTTTTCGTCACGTGTTTCTGTCACGTGTTTTTTTCGCGTGTTTTTGTCACATGTTTTTTTCGCGTGTTTTTGTCACGTGTTTTTTTTCACGTGTTTTCGTCACGTTTTCGTCACATGTTTCTGTCACATGTTTTTTTCACGTGTTTTTGTCACGTGTTTTCGTCACGTGTTTTTGTCACATGTTTTTTTCACGTGTTTTCGTCACGTTTTTGTCACGTGTTTTCGTCACGTGTTTTTGTCACATGTTTTTTTCACGTGTTTCGTCACATGTTTTTTTCACGTGTTTTCGTCACATGTTTTTGTCACGTGTTTTCGTCACGTGTTTTTGTCACGTGTTTTTTTCACGTGTTTTCGTCACGTTTTCGTCACATGTTTCTGTCACGTGTTTTCTCTGGTCAGAGTCTCAGGCTGCAGTGATGATCGTACAGACCATGTGACCTCCTACAGTCGTGTCATGGCGGCTCGGTGGCTCAGTAGTTAGAGCTTGTGCTTCACAGCGAGAAGGTCCCGGGTTCGATTCCCACCTGGACGGGGCCTTTGCATGTTCTCCCCGTGTCTGTGTAGGTTTCCTCTACCACTAAAAACATGTACAATAGGCTCAGGATGAATGATGTGAGTGATCGTATGGTGGTGTCAGAGGGACGGTTCTGTCAGTCTCCCCCAGGGGGCGCTGAAGCTACAAGCGTAGTTTAACCCCCCAGTGTGGAGGGAACGTCCAACTGTCTCATGTAAAACGCTTTGTGACCCAGTCTGTGAAAGGAGCTCTTTAAATAAACTTCTTCTTCTTCTACAAGGTCAAACACGCCTCGCTCAGCTCATGATCAGGTCAGTTTGGTAAAGCTCTGACCCTCAGCCTGAAGTAAAGCTCTGACCCTCAGCCTGAAGTAAAGCTCTGACCATCAGCCTGAAGTAAAGCTCTGACCCTCAGCCTGAAGTAAAGCTCTGACCCTCAGCCTGAAGTAAAGCTCTGACCCTCAGCCTGAAGTAAAGCTCTGACTCTCAGCCTGAAGTAAAGCTCTGACTCTCAGCCTGAAGTAAAGCTCTGACTCTCAGCCTGAAGTAAAGCTCTGACTCTCAGCCTGAAGTAAAGCTCTGACTCTCAGCCTGAAGTAAAGCTCTGACCCTCAGCCTGAAGTAAAGCTCTGACTCTCAGCCTGAAGTAAAGCTCTGACTCTCAGCCTGAAGTAAAGCTCTGACTCTCAGCCTGAAGTAAAGCTCTGACTCTCAGCCTGAAGTAAAGCTCTGACTCTCAGCCTGAAGTAAAGCTCTGACCCTCAGCCTGAAGTAAAGCTCTGACTCTCAGCCTGAAGTAAAGCTCTGACCCGGAGGAACCTGCATTCTGGAATCTGAGGACTGGACGGTCTGTGATCTCGGCCCGTCTGCTGAGGGATTCTTCTGCCCTGGGTCTCTATAGCCTGTCCGTCCATGGGAGTGGATCTCTCCTTCTGTGGTTCTCCCCAAGGTTTCTCTTTTCTCCTGCCGGGTTTGTGAGTTTTTCCTCGCCGTGCTGGAGAGTCTAAGGACGGGGGACGCCCACGCCGCTCGTCGCTGCCTCCTATTGGACATTATATTTGCCTGGATTCACCTGAACTTTAAACTGTCATATTTATTGCTCTGTTTTATCGCCTGAATGTTTGTTTGTTCTGTTGTGATTTTGAGCGAAACAAAACCTTAAACAGATAAACATGAACCCGGCGCCCGCAGGCGGACGTGCCCCCGGTGTACATGTTGTAGGAGGCGTTTAGGGCTCATTAGTCTGTGTGTTTTCGAGCAGCGTTTCCTCCGGGACAAAGTCGTCTCCGAGTCGAGTTTCCAACGCAAACAAAGCGGCGCCGCGGGAGGAGACGGGCGCCGCGGGAAACGCCGAGATCATCAGAGCCACACACGAGACGCTAATGACGGCGAGGCTCCGGGACACCTGCAGGGCGGCTTTACCCAAACCTGGACACCTGCAGGGCGGCTTTACCCAAATCCAAAACCGCCAAAACAAATCCAGAAGATGTGACACAAATGTGAAGAAAACGCAACAGAAAAAAACACAAATCATCTTAGCTCAGGTCTTGAAGGTCTTAGCTTTCAAATGATTGTCTCCACTGGCCTGAAGCCTGTGAGCTGTTAGATTTGGGTAAAGCCGTGAGAGGTGAAAGCCACACATGGTTGTAGAGTGTAGTTAAATTACAGTTTGATTGTAGAGAAAGTGAACTCTGACCTGAGCGAAGCGTCTCCGGCGGCGATGTCTCTCTCTCTCCTGCGCCTCGCCCCGGCCTCGCTCGCCCCTCTCTCTCTCTCTGTGTGGGCGGAGTCAGACGCTCCTCCCGCCCTCCTCCTCCCGTCCTCCTCCTCCCGTCCTCCGGGGGACGCTCATGTCTCACAAACAAACGCCTCGCGGGAAAAACACGCTCCAGCTCGGATACAAACACTGTCACTTTAACCCCGCCCCCCCCTCAGCGAGAGCATCCTCTGCAGTGTGGCTTTACCCAAATCTAAAAGAAAAGACTTTAAATGTACCATCAGTTTTGCAGGTCTTAGCTTGTTTGCTTTAACCCTTGTGGACATTTTTGTACGTTTTGTCTGTGTTGCAGCTTCAGGTGTGAATTTCTGCAGGAAATGTTCTTTTGTTTCTTTGTTTTTCTCTCGGGTCTTTTATTCTGGAGATTTTCTACACGTCGCCCCCCAGTGGACAAAAATGTAAACGCCTAAAAACAGCCAGAAAATCAACACTTTTAAATATTTTTTTCCAGTTCTTTTCGCATAAATCACATGGACGACTTGAAACTTTTCCAAAACTACCAAACATGATTTTAATCCTTAAAATCCAGTTTCAAAAGTTAAAACTGAAAAACATTGTTCCACAAAAACACTTGAGTGATTATATTTGTAATAATAAACTGTGGAGCCGAGTTTGTGAAATGGATTTAAAGACATTTATAGTTTTTCTTTCTGTGAAAATGGCAGCGGCTGAAACAGTGACTTCCATTATACATGTTTTCTTTGCTCTTCCAGAGCCGTTTAAAACTTCACTCTTTACAGCGTCGGAGTTTCATTTGGAAGAAAAGGAGTGAAATATAATAATATTACCGAGTTTCATCAGACTGGAGCTCATTCCCACACAATAAAATCACTGTGTTTTCTCCTGGTGAATATAATGGAAATAAGTAATACTGTAAGTAAGGGATAATGTGTAGAACGCTGGTCATTATCGGGAAAATAAGCACCGACAGGAAGAACGGTCTTGTTTGGCCCTGAAGGTGCTTATTTTCCCGATAATGACCAGCGTTCTGTACATTATCCGCTTATTATTCGGCCATTTGCAACTGAACACACACAACATAAACTTCTACACTTTTATGAAGGTCAAAGGTTTATTTAATGACTTCAGGGACAGATAGTTCGGCAACGTTTTGCTAGGCTAGAAGCAGCACGGCTAGCAGCTAGCCTAGCTCCTTAGCTGAAGGTGCAGTTGGAGGAGGTGGTGAATCTTAAAGTCAGACTCACGATTCCCCGACTTCTCTCTCAGTGACGGGACAGATAGTGTCGCTGCTACGTACGTGTGGAGTGATATGAAAACACCAACTCAGAGGAACTTTATCAGGAAATAATGACCGGGAGAACGATGGGAAATCCCATTCAAATCAACAGAGCTTCTGCTGACGCTGTGAAGAGCCGGATAATAAATAATAATAAATCTCACTGAAATACGACATGAAGTCACTCGATCTGTGACGTCCGGTTTCATTTGGAGGAAAATGAGTGAAATTCTGCATTTTTCCTGTATAGTTTCTGTGATCGCCAGAGCGCGGTGGGCGGAGCCTAAACTCATTCATGAGTTTTTTGTGCTAAAGTCTTAACGATCAGCTGAAAGTGACGTCAACACAGAAAAACCTGGACATAAAGCTGGATTTACTCTGTGTTTCCTCAGGTTTACACAGACTTTTCTGCTTCTGATCCTGATGTGACTGAGCCGTTTCTGTGTCTGAGATTCTAAACTGTAAAAATCTATAATAAACATTATTGTCGATAAATCACTCGTTCATTTTAAAAATATTCATATATTTTATAGAAAACACAAAGACAAACAGATCCTGTGTAACACAAGGGTTAATGATGTGTTTTCAGTCCTGTTAGTGAAGTATCGTCATTAACGTGACACAAACAAACACACACACATGTGGAGCTGAGCAGCTGAAAGGTTCTTCATGTCTTCACACGGAGCTCCTTCAGGTTAAAGATATTTATTATTATATTTATATATTTAAGAAATGACCACGTGACTCCCGCTCTCACGTGTTGATGAACTTTAAATGTTTGGCTCTTACCTGCAGTCCGTGCGTGTGCTCGTGCGCTCGTGCGTGTGTGTTCGCGCGCACGTGTCCCGCATCTGCACTAATGAGACTCACCTGTTTGCTTCATTCTGCCTTCAGAATAAAAGTGCGCTTCCGGTCTGACACTTTCACAACAAAAGGCCAGGGGGGGGGGCATGTTTAACCTTTGACCCCCCCGCCTTAGTACGGTGTGTGTGTGAACTTGTGACTTTGTAAAAATGAATAAAACATGGTGTAAATTCTGCCTCTCAGCCTCTGGAGTTTGACAAAAAGGAAAACTAAAACAAAAAAATAATAATAAAAATAAATAAATAAATAATAATAATAATAATAATAATAATAATAATAATAATAATAATAATAATAATAATAAAAAATAAATAAATAAAATAAAATAAAAAACAAACTAAAAAAAATAAATAAAAAACTAAAAAAACTAAAATAAAACACAAAAAAATAAAAACAAACTTAGCTGAGAAAAGTTAATTCTGGTGAGAATGAAATACAAAAGTTTCATATTTGGGGGAATGATTGAAAGTTTGTGAAAAGCAAAAGGGAAACACCAGGACCTTAGAATAAACGTCACGTGGGCAGGGCGCCCTCTGGTGGCCGCCCTGGGTACTGCGCACTGGGAGAGAGGACGGCTGTGGATCCTCAGTGGCGTCTCGACTACGTCATCACGTCTCGCCAAACTTTATTAGTTTGAACTCACTTTAAAAAAGTTTTGTTCCACATTTGTGCAAAAAATAATAGTAATAAAATCATGGATAGAAGTAAAGAGGTTTATATCAAGTTAATAAACAGACTCATGGGGCTCAGTGAGTCTGCAGTCGAGAAACTGGACCTGCTAAATATATTTAAAGGGGGGTATTCTGCAAAATGGACTTTTTCCAGCTTTCCATCATGTTATTCTGTCACTCCCTCATTAAAAACATGGCTGAAGTGTTGCCTTGGCACATTCACGTATTTCTGAGTAATCTGTAAAAACTCTGATGGCGGCCATTTTAGGGATAGGTTTGCCTGAGTCCTCCTAGGAACGCCCCCACCTCCTGGAGACGCCTCCGAGCTTTGGTCACCAGCCGAGTAACCAACCACTGCTCCTCAGCAGAACCCCCTCCCCACTGATGCCACAGACAGCGTGTGGAGGGGGCGTGTCTAAAGGCTCAGAGGTTCTTAAAGAGACAGAGGCCGATTTCAAGACATTCACTACAGCCATTTTGAGAGAGACATTTTATACAATGTGTTTTCTGTTTTCTGTTTGTAATGTTACTTAAACCTAAAAACTGATGCACTGTAATATGTTTTAGCTCTTACGGTGGTGATATACGGAGATCTCACTGGAAATAAAACGTAAAAAAGGCATATCCCACTTGTCCACGTATCCATTCAGCTGGGAGCTACAGGCAGTATGAACAGCGTCCTGGCCTGTTGTTTTTGTTAGCATAGACTGACAGCGGAGATAAATGCTAACGGCGCAGCAGCTACGCTAACCCTGAACACCCACTTTAGTAAATGTGACTTTTTTAGCGGCGCTTTTGGCTCGTGAGTCTGAGAAACAAGTCGGTTCAGGAACTCTGACTTTCACAAACACTGATCGTTTTATTACATAGTTTTAAACTGTTTTTGTTTCTCACACATTAGCCGCTATGCTAGCACCTGGAAGTGGTGACGTCACACTTAACATACATGACTCACTGAAGCAGCAGCAGCATGGGGAAGAACAGCGCCACGGAGCATTAGTGGAGACATGGTGTAACTGCAGCTCCAAAATCTTACTGTGAAGTTTATCAGAATGTCTCAGTTCACCGGGGGCCCCTCCCTGTGGGGGCCCCAGGCAGCCTCATGGTAAGCCACGCCTCCTCTCATAAACTGTGTGTGTGTGTGTGCGTGTGTGTGTGTGAGTGAACGGCTCCCCCTTCAGGACAGACACAGTCAGTGCACGGCTCACTTTATTCCACACATTTTTAAATAAGTTTTTTTTTTTTACAGCCAGAGGAAAAACAAGGAAAACTACATCTCCCAGAATGCAACAGGAATAAATACTCTGTGTTCATATGTACAGTATGCACAGGTCACATGACACGACGGAAACAAAACATGTACAACAGCACGTGCAAACCCCTGGGACTTTCAGAAGAAAAGCGTTGGAGGAAGGATTTCAAACCCCGCCTCCAACCCAAACCCCGCCTCCAACCGAGGGCTCGGCTTTACCCCAATCCTAACCCCGCCTCCAACCGAGGGCTCGGCTTTACCCCAATCCAAGCCCCGCCTCCCAATCAGAACCCCGCCTCCCAATCCAAGCCCCGCCTCCAACTGAGGGTTCAGCTTTACCCCAATCCAAACCCCGCCTCCCAATCCAAATCCCGCCTCCAACCGAGGGTTCGGCTTTACCCCAATCCAAACCCCGCCTCCCAATCCAAGCCCCGCCTCCAACCGAGTGTTCGGCTTTACCCCAACCCAAACCCCGCCTCCAACCGAGTGCTCGGCTTTACCCCAATCCCAAAGGTCCCGCCTCATTTGAAAGCTAAGACCTGAACCGATCGTTTTCGTCCCTTTACTGTTTTTCTTTGGTCGTTTATTTGTTGTTTTTAGATTGGGGTAAAGCTGAAGTCGGCGTGGGCGGAGCTTCAGCATCATGTGATATAAAGTAAGGGAATAATGAAGGTTCACGATACAGTGTTCAGTCAAATGTAAAAGTCTTAAATACGTGTGGGGGGACAGCAGGGGGCGCTGTGACAACAGGGGGCGCTGTGACAGCAGGGGGCGCTGTGACAACAGGGGGCGCTGTGACACCGACACCCACAAACCAGGGCAAAAGGAAAGGTCTGTGAGGGAAGCTCTTCCTCAGTGCTCTTGCTCAGTGCTCCTCCTCTTCCTCAGTGCTCCTCCTCCTCTTCCTCCTCCTCCTCTTCCTCAGTGCTCTTCCTCCTCCTCTTCCTCAGTGCTCTTCCTCCTCCTCCTCCTCTTCCTCAGTGCTCTTCCTCCTCCTCTTCCTCCTCTTCCTCAGTGCTCTTCCTCCTCCTCTTCCTCCTCCTCCTCTTCCTCAGTGCTGCTCTTCCTCAGTGCTCCTCCTCTTCTTCTCCTCCCCTTCCTCAGTGCTCTTCTTCCTCAGTGCTCTTCCTCTCCTCCTCCTCTTCCTCAGTAGTGTCTCCTTTGTTTCAGTTTTAGGCAGAAAAATTCAAATACTCCAGCGCCACTTCATAACAGAACTTGTACTGCTCCTGCAACAGAAGCAAGAAGTATTAGTAGTAGTATTCGCAGTAGTAGTAGTATTAGCAGTAGCAGTATTAGTAGTAGTAGCAGTATTAGCAGTAGTAGTAGTATTAGCAGTAGTAGCAGTATTAGCAGTAGC
>NC_136869.1:50000-108062 GCF_951799975.1 Gobius niger
CATATCTCAGTGTGGAAAAACACCGGCCTGTTGCTTTAAAGGGGGGGTATTATGCAAAATCGACTTTTTCAAGCTTTACATCATGTTATTAAGTCATTCCCTCATTAAAAACATGCCTGAAGTGTTGCCTTGGCACATTCACGTATTTTCGAGTAATCTGTAAAAACTCTGATGGCGGCCATTTTAGGGATAAAACGCCTGATTCCTTCAGGAAACGCCTCCGACCTCCAGGAGACGCCTCCGACCTTTCGTCACCAGCCGAGTAACCGACCACTGCTCCTCAGCAGAACCCCCTCCCCGCAGTGTCTAGCCCTAAGATGTAAACAGAGTCATCATGGAGGATTAGCTTCATGTGTTGTGAACCGGAGCCACAGCAGACTTTTACAAAGACACACATCAGTGTTTCTGTTACCGAAACACCCAGGATTCAAACCGGTGACAAGAACGCTTATTTCAGTGTCTGGTTCTGCGCTGGGCCTTGATGATGCACAGAGCCTCCGGAGAAAGCTAATGCTAAGCTAAACCTCGAGTCATCACGTGAAAACGAGAAATATGCACAAATAAAGTCAATAAAACCACCACACACATAAAGAACCGTTTAACAATGATCACACACTGAGTCTGGCTTGTTGATTTGGAAGTTTATTGCTCACATTTCATCTACAATGGGTCATAGCCGAGTGGTTTTCTCCCGGAGCTAACAAGCTAGCAGCGACAAGCTAATGGGAAAATTCACTGAATACAAGCAGCATATTATGCATTGAAAACGTCACTAAAACAGGCAACTGCTTGAAGCAGCCTTTATGACGATCACACACGGAGCCGGGCTTGTTGATTTTGTAGTTTATTGCTCACATTTCATCTACAGTGAGTCGTAGCCGAGTGGTTTCTCCCGGAGCTAAGGCACTATTAGCCACGACAAGCTAACAACCTTCACCTTCACAACATTCATTGAAAACAGGCAGCATATTATGCACAAATAACGTCAATAAAGCAGCAACTACTCGAAGCAGCCTTTACGATGATCACACAATGAGCCTGGCTTTACACATGTGTGGTTTATTACAGACTTTTCATCAACAATGAGCTGTAGTCGATTATAACAAGCTAACGGGTAACCTCGAAAAACCATTGTCCACCTGCACAGATAATGTCCGTCTTTTGAATGGTATGGGCTCCTGCAGATCCTGGTGTCGTCCATGGGGGTATAGTTAGAGATCCATAGGGCAGATGCAAAGAGAAGCCTCCAAACAGCAGTTATTTTTCAGGCAAGAGCCCCTTCCAAGCGTCCGGTGTGGAAGGTTCGTCTCCAAATAATATCCTGTGTGGCCATTGTTCCCAAAGTGATAAACAGCAGCTCCTTTCCAACAATAAAAATTAAAATGCACCGATCGTAGTTTCAATACTGTTGAGAAAGTGTTGTGATGCCACAGACAGCGTGTGGAGGGGGCGTGTTGGAAAGGGTCAGGGAGCGTCTTAAAGAGACAGAGGCCTATTTCAAGACATTCACTACAGCCATTTTGAAAGAGCAATTTTATACAAGGCAGTTATTCTAATTTACTGCATTTACAGACCAGCAGAAGGTTTCGTCATCATTGTAGTGTGCTATAGACTGGTGCTATGTGGCTGAAAAAAGCATAATACCCCCTCTTTAAAGCCACAGTAGGGGGCGCTCTCTGGGCTACAGCAGGGTGTAGTGTATTAAAGCCACAGTAGGGGGCGCTCTTACCCGGGCCGTGTTGTAGATCCTAAATATCCGGCTGATCACGTCCTCCTCCAGATCTGCAGAAACAAACTCCACCTGAAGAGACCCGAGTCTGATCACCCCGTCCTCCGGCCAGTACTGCGGACACAGCTGCGGAACAGGAGTACTTCAGATACTGCAGATACTTCAGATACTTCAGATACTTCAGATACTTCAGACACTTCAGATACTTCAGATACTTCAGACACTACAGATACTTCAGACACTTCAGATACTGCATATACTTCAGAAACTTCAGACACTTCAGACACTTCAGACACTTCAGACACTTCAGATACTTCAGACACTTCAGATACTGCATATACTTCAGAAACTTCAGACACTTCAGACACTTCAGACACTTCAGATACTGCATATACTTCAGACACTTCAGACACTTCAGATACTTCAGACACTTCAGATACTGCATATACTTCAGAAACTTCAGACACTTCAGACACTTCAGATACTGCATATACTTCAGACACTTCAGACACTACAGATACTTCAGACACTTCAGATACTGCATATACTTCAGAAACTTCAGACACTTCAGACACTTCAGACACTTCAGATACTGCATATACTTCAGAAACTTCAGAAACTTCAGACACTTCAGACACTTCAGACACTTCAGATACTGCATATACTTCAGACACTTCAGATACTTCAGACACTTCAGATACTTCAGACACTGCAGACACTTCAGACACTTCAGATACTTCAGATACTTCAGACACTTCAGACACTTCAGATACTTCAGACACTGCAGACACTTCAGACACTTCAGATACTTCAGATACTTCAGACACTTCAGATACTGCAGATACTTCAGACACTTCAGACACTTCAGATACTTCAGACACTTCAGATACTTCAGACACTTCAGATACTTCAGACACTGCAGACACTTCAGAAACTTCAGAAACTTCAGACACTTCAGACACTTCAGACACTTCAGATACTGCATATACTTCAGACACTTCAGATACTTCAGACACTTCAGATACTTCAGACACTGCAGACACTTCAGACACTTCAGATACTTCAGATACTTCAGACACTTCAGACACTTCAGATACTTCAGACACTGCAGACACTTCAGACACTTCAGATACTTCAGATACTTCAGACACTTCAGACACTTCAGATACTGCAGATACTTCAGACACTTCAGACACTTCAGATACTTCAGACACTTCAGATACTTCAGACACTTCAGATACTTCAGACACTGCAGACACTTCAGACACTTCAGATACTTCAGACACTTCAGATACTTCAGACACTTCAGATACTTCAGACACTGCAGACACTTCAGATACTTCAGATACTTCAGACACTTCAGATACTTCAGACACTTCAGATAGTACAGATACTTCAGACACTTCAGACACTGCAGATACTTCAGAAACTTCAGACACTTCAGACACTTCAGACACTGCAGATACTTCAGATACTTCAGACACTTCAGACACTGCAGATACTTCAGATACTTCAGACACTTCACACACTTCAGATACTTCAGATACTGCAAATACTTCAGATACTGCAGTACTACAGCCCTCCCCCTGTCTCACCTGGGCCGGGTCCACGTCGTTCAGCATGACGATGGAGGAGCAGTGATAGTCCAGCACGAGTCTCCAGAAGTCCTTGACCGTGTTGGGCAGCGGGTGCTGAGTCACGATGAAGGCGGACGGCTGTTTGTAGCTCTGGAACAAGAGAAGAACCCGAGATCATACATGTGCAGATCTTCCACACGTCATCGTTCATATGATCAGTGCGGGAGAGACGTTTGCAAAGAGCGGAGCCTCACGTCCATGAGCGCGGCGTTGATGTAGTTGGAGCTCTCCCCGTCCAGGCTGATGAGGAACGGCAGGCATCGATCTGGAGGCAACACGTCCATCACGCGGTTCTTCTCATGGTTACGAGGCAGCAGCGCAATACTGCAGTCCTCCACACGGAGCGTCGGGGTCACCATGTTCAGCGTCTGCGGGAGCACCGGGTACGAGGGGGTCATGAGGGGGTCACGAGGGGGTTATAAACAGTAATAACGGCGACAGAGGAGGACACACTGACCCTGAACTCCTCTTTGATCTGGCAGGAGTTGGTCTGAGGGTCGAGGCGGTTCATCTCGTAATAAACCGACCGCAGCTGATTGGCCGGGATCGCCGTGTCACCGCAGAGACACGCCTCCAAGATGGCGTCGTGGATGAAGACGTACTGCTCCTGGAAAACAGAGGACCCCAGGTGAGGGACAACAAACATGGCCGCCACATTCAGGTGGTCTGGGAACTAAAAGGCAACATGTGATCATTCAGGAATCATCAGGAAACTTCTGAAGAAACTGGCTCCACTTCTCCATCGTGTCACTTAGTTTGTGTCTTTCACCTAAAGCTGTTCTTACATCATGTTCCTGGTCTGTAGCGTGGCCGAGCAGTTAAAGTGGGCCGACCCTTATGCAGACCACTGGCCCACTTCCTCACCTCGGTCTGGACCATGTTGACCTGTTTCCTCACCTCGGTCTGGACCATGTTGACCCGTTTCCTCACCTCGGTCTGGACCATGTTGACCCACTTCCTCACCTCAGTCTGGACCATGTTGACCCACTTCCTCACCTCGGTCTGGACCATGTTGACCCACTTCCTCACCTCGGTCTGGGCCATGTTGACCCACTTCCTCACCTCGGTCTGGACCATGTTGACCCGTTTCCTCACCTCGGTCTGGACCATGTTGACCCACTTCCTCACCTCGGTCTGGACCATGTTGACCCACTTCCTCACCTCGGTCTGGACCATGTTGACCCACTTCCTCACCTCGGTCTGGACCATGTTGACCCACTTCCTCACCTCGGTCTGGACCATGTTGACCCACTTCCTCACCTCGGTCTGGACCATGTTGACCCACTTCCTCACCTCGGTCTGGACCATGTTGACCCACTTCCTCACCTCGGTCTGGACCATGTTGACCCACTTCCTCACCTCGGTCTGGACCATGTTGACCTGTTTCCTCACCTCGGTCTGGACCATGTTGACCTGTTTCCTCACCTCGGTCTGGACCATGTTGACCTGTTTCCTCACCTCGGTCTGGACCATGTTGACCCACTTCCTCACCTCGGTCTGGACCATGTTGACCCACTTCCTCACCTCGGTCTGGACCATGTTGACCCACTTCCTCACCTCGGTCTGGACCATGTTGACCCACTTCCTCACCTCGGTCTGGACCATGTTGACCTGTTTCCTCACCTCGGTCTGGACCATGTTGACCTGTTTCCTCACCTCGGTCTGGACCATGTTGACCCACTTCCTCACCTCGGTCTGGACCATGTTTGACCCACTTCCTCACCTCGGTCTGGACCATGTTGACCCACTTCCTCACCTCGGTCTGGACCATGTTGACCTGTTTCCTCACCTCGGTCTGGACCATGTTGACCTGTTTCCTCACCTCGGTCTGGACCATGTTGACCTGTTTCCTCACCTCGGTCTGGACCATGTTGACCCACTTCCTCACCTCGGTCTGGACCATGTTTGACCCACTTCCTCACCTCGGTCTGGACCATGTTTGACCCACTTCCTCACCTCGGTCTGGACCATGTTGACCCACTTCCTCACCTCGGTCTGGACCATGTTGACCCACTTCCTCACCTCGGTCTGGACCATGTTGACCTGTTTCCTCACCTCGGTCTGGACCATGTTGACCTGTTTCCTCACCTCGGTCTGGACCATGTTGACCCACTTCCTCACCTCGGTCTGGACCATGTTTGACCCACTTCCTCACCTCGGTCTGGACCATGTTGACCCACTTCCTCACCTCGGTCTGGACCATGTTGACCTGTTTCCTCACCTCGGTCTGGACCATGTTGACCTGTTTCCTCACCTCGGTCTGGACCATGTTGACCTGTTTCCTCACCTCGGTCTGGACCATGTTGACCCACTTCCTCACCTCGGTCTGGACCATGTTTGACCCACTTCCTCACCTCGGTCTGGACCATGTTTGACCCACTTCCTCACCTCGGTCTGGACCATGTTGACCCACTTCCTCACCTCGGTCTGGACCATGTTGACCCACTTCCTCACCTCGGTCTGGACCATGTTTGACCCACTTCCTCACCTCGGTCTGGACCATGTTGACCTGTTTCCTCACCTCGGTCTGGACCATGTTGACCCACTTCCTCACCTCGGTCTGGACCATGTTGACCCGCTTCCTCACCTCGGTCTGGACCATGTTGACCTGTTTCCTCACCTCGGTCTGGACCATGTTGACCCACTTCCTCACCTCGGTCTGGACCATGTTGACCCACTTCCTCACCTCGGTCTGGGCCATGTTGACCCACTTCCTCACCTCGGTCTGGACCATGTTGACCCACTTCCTCACCTCGGTCTGGACCATGTTGACCCACTTCCTCACCTCGGTCTGGACCATGTTGACCCACTTCCTCACCTTGGTCTGGACCATGTTGACCCACTTCCTCACCTCGGTCTGGACCATGTTGACCCACTTCCTCACCTCGGTCTGGACCATGTTGACCCACTTCCTCACCTCGGTCTGGACCATGTTGACCCACTTCCTCACCTCGGTCTGGACCATGTTGACCCACTTCCTCACCTCGGTCTGGACCATGTTGACCCGTTTCCTCACCTCGGTCTGGACCATGTTGACCCACTTCCTCACCTCGGTCTGGACCATGTTGACCCGTTTCCTCACCTCGGTCTGGACCATGTTGACCCGCCGCGCCCTCAGTTCTCGGACACAGTTGTAAATGTCGACCACGCCCTCGCGCTCGGCCATGTCCAGCATGATGTCGATGACGATGAAGCAGCCGGTCCTCCCTGCCCCGGCGCTGTAACGGGACAGAGCGGGTCAGAGGGGGGCAGAGCGGGTCAGAGTGGGTGTGACAAAGTGGGTTTGTCCCATTGTGTGTGTTTGTTGTTTTTTGTTTCGTTTGTAATATACACCAGCCAACAATAACCCTCAATTTATATCACATTGTCCATTTAAAACGTTGTTTATTAAGTTCCTCAGACATTTACCTGTACCACCTGGTGAGAAAGGAAGGGGCGTGGTCTATGTCGGCCATTTTAAAAACTTCAGGCTGAACCATGTGGAAGGGGAGAAACTAGGAATGGTGGGAGGTCCTTCCCCATTAGGGCAGGTATAAAAGCTGACTGCTGTAGTCACTAGGGGCCATTTTGTATCTGTGTCAGAAGTTCTGTTTGCGTGAGTAATAAATGTCTGGTGAGAACTCTATTTTGTTAAGTCTGCTCATTTCAACCCCTCGTGGCCAGCTTCCTTGAAATGGGCAGGCTTAACAAAATAGAGTTCTCACCAGACATTTATTACTCACGCAAACAGAACTTCTGACACACAGACACAAAATGGCCCCTTTGACTCCTCCGACCACACCTCTTCCCATTGCACACAGCGACAGTGGACCATCTCTCGGTTCCTTCACTCTTCACGGGTCCCAATGATCGCTCCTCCATAGAGATTGACTCCTCACGCACTGCAAGGGCCTTCTCCACACCGCACTGCTGTACTTCACGTGCCTCCAGTTGCTCCTTGGAATTTGAATCTCTTCCAGATTCAGCACACACTTCCTTATGCCTGGTTTTCACCTTTAGGTCCCACCCTTAAGGAGAGGGGCAGGGCCGGGTCAGGGACGGGTCGGGCCTACACTCACCTGCAGTGCACCACGGTGGGGCCGGCGGTGGGCGGGGTCTTGGCCTTGACCCGGCGGATGAACCCTAACAGGCCGGTGGCGTGGAGCGGGACGCCGTGGTCGGGCCAACCCGTGAAATGGAACTGGCGGATCTCCCGGATCTCAGCCACGCCCCTCTGAGGGCAGAATGAGGAGATCGTGAGAGCTAGAAACGAGTCTGGGCCAAACAAACAAAAATCACAGTTTGTGCAGAAGAAATAATGTGACTTTTACTGGAGTTTCTGTACTTGTACTTCAGTAATGAAACAAGTACTTTGGCCAGCGCTGCGTGTACCAGGTCACAGTGGTGCTAGTATTACTATTACTACTGTAGTATTAGTATTGTAGTATTAGTATTGTAGTATTAGTATGTTCCAGAGGTGGGAGTAAGTCACTACATGCAAGTCTCGAGTAAGTCCAAGTCAATCGGTCATGGGGTCAAGTCAAGTCAAGTCGCCTCAAGTCACAAACGCAGCGTGTCTCTTCTCAAGATGCCGTAATTTTGAACATTTAGGCTAAAATCAAACTTTTAAAACTCTCATGGATTTGGATTTAAAGTCTAGTTAATATTTAAACTCCACAACATTCAAAATGTATGTGTTATAAATAACTTAAAACGACTTAACAAATATGAAACAGAGTCTTTTAAACATGAGCTGCTTCTCCTTCAGTCTGAAACATAAATATAAAATAGTATTTTTATTTTTGTTTGTTTCTGGCGGTTTTTCTGTCAGTGGTTCCCCTGTGCTGCCCCAGCCCCTGTATACTCGGACTCGCCCCTGTAGCCCTCAGTCCCGCTGTCTCTGGGCTGTGGTGGATGTAAAATCACCTCTAAATCCTGTAAACTTTGTGTGAATGAATTAAAACATGGAAAAACCCTGAGATTCCTGTAGATGAATCAGCTCTGACATGGTGGTTCTGGAGGCTCCGTCTGCGCTGTAGGTCCAGCCCATTGTTTCAAACGTTTCCCGTAAATCTCCTCCTTTTCACTGTCTTTAGAAAACTTTTAATGCATTCAAAGAAACACGTGGTATTTCCTCCTGCCTTTAGCGCTGTGTTGATCAGACGCTCTAAAACCGAACACACATGTGGATAATCACCATAATGTAAACAAAGATGAGCCGCTTTAACCAAATGAATCCTGATTTTTCACAGTTTCACTCAAATAAATAATAATATAAAGTCACAGAGAGTCATTGAGAGTCACTGGCCTCAAGTCCAAGTCAAGTCTCGAGTCACAAACAGCAAGTCCCAAGTCAAGTCTTTTTGCAGCTTTGGTCGAGTCAGTCTCAAGTCTCGAAAACTGCGACTCGAGTCAAGTCATGTGACTCGAGTCAAGTCATGTGACTCGAGTCAAGTCATGTGACTCGAGTCAAGTCATGTGACTCGAGTCTCCCTCCTCTGGTATGTGCAGTATTAGTATGTGTAGTATTAGTATGTGCAGTAGTAGTATGTGCAGTATTAGTATGTGCAGTATTAGTATGTGCAGTATTAGTATGTGCAGTATTAGTATGTGCAGTATTAGTATGTGCAGTATTAGTATTGCAGTATTAGTATGTGCAGTAGTAGTAT
The DNA here is from genome assembly GCF_951799975.1 of Gobius niger. Classification (NCBI taxonomy): domain Eukaryota; kingdom Metazoa; phylum Chordata; class Actinopteri; order Gobiiformes; family Gobiidae; genus Gobius; species Gobius niger. The sequence goes on from NC_136869.1 coordinate 59,015, forward strand.
GTGCAGTATTAGTATGTGTAGTATTAGTATGTGCAGTATTAGTATTGCAGTAGTAGTATGTGCAGTATTAGTATGTGTAGTATTAGTATTGCAGTACCTTCTCCACGGCGAAGGTCCGGATCACGTACTCCGACAGCAGCTCCGTCTCGATCAGAGTCACTTTCATGTCCCCGTAAATCTCAGTGTCGTCGGGCCAGTATTTACAGCACTTCACCTGAAGCAGAGAGAGAAGAGTCACGGACAGACGACTCTCTGAGAGTCACGGACAGACGACTCTCTGAGAGTCACGGACAGACGACTCTCTGAGAGTCACGGACAGACGACTCTCTGAGAGTCACGGACAGACGACTCTCTGAGGAGTCACGGACAGACGACTCTCTGAGAGTCACGGACGACTCTCTGAGAGTCACGGACAGACGACTCTCTGAGGAGTCACGGACAGACGACTCTCTGAGAGTCACGGACAGACGACTCTCTGAGAGTCACGGACGACTCTCTGAGAGTCACGGACAGACGACTCTCTGAGGAGTCACGGACAGACGACTCTCTGAGAGTCACAGACGACTCTCTGAGAGTCACAGACGACTCTCTGAGAGTCACGGACGACTCTCTGAAGAGTCACGGACAGACGACTCTCTGAGAGTCACAGACGACTCTCTGAGAGTCACGGACGACTCTCTGAGGAGTCACGGACAGACGACTCTCTGAGAGTCACAGACGACTCTCTGAGAGTCACGGACGACTCTCTGAGGAGTCACGGACAGACGACTCTCTGAGAGTCACGGACAGACGACTCTCTGAGAGTCACGGACAGACGACTCTCTGAGAGTCACGGACGACTCTCTGAGGAGTCACGGACAGACGACTCTCTGAGGAGTCACGGACAGACGACTCTCTGAGGAGTCACGGACAGACGACTCTCTGAGAGTCACAGACGACTCTCTGAGAGTCACGGACAGACGACTCTCTGAGAGTCACAGACGACTCTCTGAGGAGTCACGGACAGACGACTCTCTGAGAGTCACGGACGACTCTCTGAGGAGTCACGGACAGACGACTCTCTGAGAGTCACAGACGACTCTCTGAGGAGTCACGGACAGACGACTCTCTGAGAGTCACAGACGACTCTCTGAGGAGTCACGGACAGACGACTCTCTGAGAGTCACAGACGACTCTCTGAGAGTCACGGACAGACGACTCTCTGAGAGTCACAGACGACTCTCTGAGGAGTCACGGACAGACGACTCTCTGAGAGTCACGGACGACTCTCTGAGGAGTCACGGACAGACGACTCTCTGAGAGTCACGGACGACTCTCTGAGGAGTCACGGACAGACGACTCTCTGAGAGTCACAGACGACTCTCTGAGAGTCACGGACAGACGACTCTCTGAGAGTCACGGACAGACGACTCTCTGAGAGTCACGGACGACTCTCTGAGGAGTCACGGACAGACGACTCTCTGAGAGTCACAGACGACTCTCTGAGAGTCACAGACGACTCTCTGAGAGTCACGGACAGACGACTCTCTGAGAGTCACGGACAGACGACTCTCTGAGAGTCACGGACAGACGACTCTCTGAGAGTCACGGACGACTCTCTGAGGAGTCACGGACAGACGACTCTCTGAGGAGTCACGGACAGACGACTCTCTGAGAGTCACAGACGACTCTCTGAGAGTCACGGACGACTCTCTGAAGAGTCACGGACAGACGACTCTCTGAGAGTCACAGACGACTCTCTGAGAGTCACGGACAGACGACTCTCTGAGAGTCACGGACGACTCTCTGAGAGTCACGGACAGACGACTCTCTGAGAGTCACGGACAGACGACTCTCTGAGAGTCACGGACAGACGACTCTCTGAGGAGTCACGGACAGACGACTCTCAGAGAGTCACGGACAGACGACTCTCTGAGGAGTCACAGACGACTCTCTGAGGAGTCACAGACGACTCTCTGAGGAGTCACGGACAGACGACTCTCTGAGAGTCACGGACAGACGACTCTCTGAGGAGTCACGGACAGACGACTCTCAGAGAGTCACGGACAGACGACTCTCTGAGAGTCACGGACAGACGACTCTCTGAGGAGTCACGGACAGACGACTCTCTGAGAGTCACGGACAGACGACTCTCTGAGAGTCACGGACAGACGACTCTCTGAGGAGTCACGGACAGACGACTCTCAGAGAGTCACGGACAGACGACTCTCTGAGGAGTCACAGACGACTCTCAGAGAGTCACAGACAGACGACTCTCTGAGGAGTCACAGACGACTCTCTGAGAGTCACGGACAGACGACTCTCTGAGAGTCACGGACAGACGACTCTCTGAGGAGTCACAGACGACTCTCTGAAGAGTCACGGACAGACGACTCTCTGAGGAATATCCAGAGCCGGTTCTTCCTATACTATGCAAGTTGCGTAGGGCCCCCGCGGCTGCAAGGGCCCCGCATCTCAGTCAAACTACGGTGTTGTTTCACTGATTAACCAACGCGTTGTTACGGGGACAGACTCTGACAGCCGCACTCACTCTCCGCCTACTTCGCCGCATATAAAACCAAAACAGAGCATCTGCAAGTGGATGAGCAGGAGAGACCGACCGCCTTCCCCGTCTCTCCCAACACGCGAGTGCTTCTCCGCTCGTGTCCCACTCGGCGTCTGTCTCCCGGTTCTCGCTTCGCCTCATGCTTCGCCTCATGCTTCGCCTCATGCTTCGCCTCATGCTTCGCCTCATGCTTCGCCTCATGCTTCGCCTCATGCTTCGCCTCATGCTTCGCCTCCTCCGCGGCTGCATCATGTCCCCGTGTCCCGGCGCTGCTCATGTTTTCTCTGCGCGGACTCGAGGCATCGGCCACACACTCATTTAAACTCTCTTCTTGTTGTGTCTAGCGGAGAATCAGGACAGTAGTTTGATGATAGACGAGAGTAAAGCGGAGAATCAGGACAGTAGTTTGATGACAGACGAGAGTAAAGCCGTGTCCGTGGCCTTTTTATCTCAAAGAGGAGTTGAATCCACCTGGTTCTCACGAGCACAGTAACTCACAGTAACTCTGGTTCTCTGAATGTGCACAGTCTATAACGAGTTGGGCGACTCACAGGCTGATTCTCAGTGGTCAGACAGAAATAACCGTCAGGAGCAGGTTTCAGTTTTAAATCAGCGGTTCCCAAACTGTGGGTCAGGGACCCGAGGTGAGAGAATGGGCCCATTTGCCATTTTCCATTTTAAAAAATGGGGGAGATAGACTAGTGTCGTCCTAAATCCCAGTTGGACGATGGCTTAGTGGTTAGTGGTTCTCACACAGAGGTGCAGGGCCTGAATTGCGGTCATTATTTTCCACTTCTGCTTTACTGCACAGTGGAACCGTTTATGACCGTGAACAGGTCCGCCCTTTGCCGAATAACCATGGGATGCGACTGTAGGGCCCCCATGTGGATTTTTGCTTAGGGCCCCAGAAGGGCCAGCACCGGCTCTGGGAATAACTCACCCGCCCGACCTCCACCAGGTTGGTCACCATGACGACGGCCGCCGTGTTCTCCTGCCAAACCATCCTCCAGAAATCATAAACCGTCTCCTGCATCGGCCCTGGAGCAGAAACACAAACTTTACCGACAAACCAAACAAACAACAACAACAAACAACAAACAACAACAGACACCAGCCCACACTGCAGAGAGCTGCGGCTCAGGTGGGGGTAACTGTCGCAGAACAACCATGAGGTGTGGCGTTTTTAAAAGTGCTGTTTCCTGTTTTCCAGGAGCCACGTGGAGCTGTGGACACATGTGGGTGTGGACTGTCCCCCCCCCCAGTATTTTACTGCACTAAGTTTCATCTGGACTCAGCCCCAGAGCTACAGCCTCATCTAAGCCTCTAGTTACTCCATAATAACAAAGAACATGGGCCCAGGGTTAAGGCCACGAGTAGAGAGGCCTCTGACTAACTGTGGACCTTTAAAAGATCCCATAGGAGACGTTAAAGTACAGGATCCATGAGAGTATCGACAGACACCCATCCCTCACCCCCCTGTAGGCCTCACCCCCCTGTGGACCTCACCCCCCTGTGGACCTCACCCCCCCCGGGCCTCACCTTGTGTGGCGATGTAGTGGTTCGGCCGGTGATATCCCTGAAACACAAAGGGTCAATGTGAGCTGCAGTTCACACGAGCGCCACCAGAGGGAGACAGAGTCCACAGAAACAAACAGGCCTGAAACAGAGACTCAAACTCACACTGATTATTCACACTTTGGTTTCAGCTCAAATCTATCTTTTCCCCCATTTTTTTCTTCTTCAATTCACTATTTTTCCCATAATTGTTGCTCATTTTCATTTTCGTGACTAATATTTTCCCCACATGACGTCGCAGCTGAACCAGATCGTCCACATGATTCAGTTTCATCAGTTCCTCAGGCTCAGGTTTAGATTTGGATAAAACTGACCTGGAGACAAAGCGCTGGTTAAAGCGGGGTCAGAGGTCATTAATGGACAGCAGAAGCTTCACTGTGGCGTCTGATGGCGGTCTGAACCCCCCCCCTCGGCGTCTGAACCCCCCCTCGGCGCTCTGAAGGCGGCGCTCTGAAGCCGCTCTCCCACACTAACCCGGATGCCCTTCCTCTGATGGTTATTCTTATCGCGGCGCGGAGGAGGAGGAGGACGAGGAGCCGCCGGAGCTTTAGAAAAACACGTCTCTTTTTTGAAAACATCACAAACAGGAAGTGGACACCGCGGCCCGTCTCCGTGGAAACCATCGACCCGCACGCTTCAGCGCGACCTTTAGCGAGCGCGGCGGCGACACCGACCGGAGGAGCTCACATTTAATCAGGTTTATGAAAGAAACGGCACAAAGGAGGAAACATCAGGAGATTCCAGATGGAAAAACATGAGGCCAGTGTTTCACCAGCGATTTATCCTCGACTTTAAACATAATAAAACATGAAAAACAGGAGAGAAAAGACTCACGTCCACGTAGTTGGCGTTAATGTAGTCGGACCCGTCTCCGTCCGGAGCCTGAAGCCGAACTCTGGAGTGATCGTCTGAAACAAGGAGGAGGCGTCAGCCACAGAAACTGTATATACACATATATATATTGAGTTTTATTCTTATTTATAGTTTTTAATGTGTTTTTATTTATATTTATTCTTTTAAACTGTTTTATTCATATCTATTGTTTAGATATAGCGGTAGAGCTCATTTGCATTGTTTTGGTTTTATTGATTTTGTTGCATGTGCAGCACTTTGGAAACGTTTTGTTGTTTAAATGTGCTATATAAATAAAGTGGATTGGATTGGATTGGATATATATATATGTACATATATATATGTGTGTATATGGGTGTTTTTATGTGTTTTTGTATTTCTTGTTGTCTATTGTGATTCTTGTTTTTATCCTGGAAAGCGCTCTGGGCACCTTCTGGTTGTTGTTGGGCGCTATACAAAGAACATTTGATTGATATATATATATATATATATATGTGAGACAGGCCTCGACTCTGACAATGTTCAAATCCAGGCTGAAAACAGTTCTTTTTACCGATGCATATGACTGAAAGTGTTTTATCTGCACTCTCGCCTTTTACTGTGATTGATTAATTCTATGTTGATGTTTTTATTGATTCTATTTGTTTTCAACTGTGAAGCACTTTGAATTGCCTTGTGTATGAATTGTGCTCTACAAATAAACTTGCCTTGCCTATATACACACACACACACACACACACACACACACACACACACACACAATACGATAATTATACGAGTCCAGCACAGATGGAACATGTGACTGTGCAGTTTACTTCAGGAGATTAAAGCAGCTTCAAAGCTAATGCTAATGCTAACTGATACATGTAAAGCTATGGACACCGCTAGGCTAAGCTATTACATAGGAATGAATGGGCATTAAGCTAACGGTAGCGACATGTGCTAATTCTATCCACCTCATTCCGCCCCGCCCACTTTTGCCTCTTTGTGCCTCTGTTGTCCAGACACGTCCGGTCGAGCGCGAGGACGTTCATGTAAACGGAGAACGAGGGGAATCTTCTCAAACCTGACGTTCAGTCGGTTTGTGTAAAATGTTCATTTGCTCCGACACGTCGACTCTGCAGCGTTTCTCTGCGCGGCCGAAACACGGCTTTGTTTCCCTGTAGTGACTGATTTTATCTGGACTCCTCCCCCAGGTTAACAGAGGGGAGAAAAGGGGCGGGGACTATTCACGGCGACGCCCACCGAGCCTCCGGAATAAGGTGAATAAAAACTCTGCATCAGATCCTGGACTTCCTCACAGAGGCTTCAGGTAGCAGGTAGCAGTTTGTTTGCAGATGTTAGCATGCTACTGGTTAGCATTTAGCTTCAACAGCTCAAAGCCCACAAACATTTGGCCTTGGATGAACATGTGACAGAGGTCAGAGCTGTTGCTGTAGTATCACAGATGTGTTGAAGCTAAATGCTAGCCTGTAGCATGCTAACGTCTTGGCTGCGTCTCGGTGTTTTATCTTCATGAGCCGTGATTACGAGTAAATAAAAATGTCTTTCTTTTACATCCTGAGTAGAGTTACATGTAGTATTCAAAATGGCCGCCATGACAACACAGGTCACATGACGGACAGGCTGAAGGACCTACAGGCGATGATGTTTCCGTAGCGATTCTTCATCCGGTTCTCGTCCTTTTTGGCCGAGTCCCAGGGCGCCGACTGGCCCTCGAAGAAACTCTGAGGAGACACGTTATACATGTTTTATACGGGAAACAGGAAACGGCCGAGAAACACGTTATACATGTTTTATACGGGAAACAGGAAACAGGAAACGGCCGAGAAACACGTTATACATGTTTTATACGGGAAACAGGAAACAGGAAACGGCCGAGAAACACCTAACCCTAACTATCAGGACTATCAAGTCTAAACCAGGTCTAACTATCAGGACTATCAAGTCTAAACCAGGTCTAACTATCAGGACTAACAGGTCTAAACCAGGTCTAACTATCAGGACTATCAAGTCTAAACCAGGTCTAACTATCAGGACTAACAGGTCTAAACCAGGTCTAACTATCAGGACTATCAAGTCTAAACCAGGTCTAACTATCAGGACTAACAGGTCTAAACCAGGTCTAACTATCAGGACTATCAAGTCTAAACCAGGACTAACTATCAGGACTAACAGGTCTAAACCAGGTCTAACTATCAGGACTATCAAGTCTAAACCAGGTCTAACTATCAGGACTAACAGGTCTAAACCAGGTCTAACTATCAGGACTAACAGGTCTAAACCAGGACTAACTATCAGGACTAACAGGTCTAAACCAGGACTAACTATCAGGACTAACAGGTCTAAACCAGGACTAACTATCAGGACTATCAAGTCTAAACCAGGTCTAACTATCAGGACTATCAAGTCTAAACCAGGTCTAACTATCAGGACTATCAAGTCTAAACCAGGTCTAACTATCAGGACTAACAGGTCTAAACCAGGACTAACTATCAGGACTAACAGGTCTAAACCAGGACTAACTATCAGGACTAACAGGTCTAAACCAGGTCTAACTATCAGGACTAACAGGTCTAAACCAGGTCTAACTATCAGGACTAACAGGTCTAAACCAGGACTAACTATCAGGACTAACAGGACTAAACCAGGACTAACTATCAGGACTAACAGGTCTAAACCAGGTCTAAACCAGGTCTAACTATCAGGACTAACAGGTCTAAACCAGGTCTAACTATCAGGACTAACAGGTCTAAACCAGGTCTAACTATCAGGACTAACAGGTCTAAACCAGGTCTAACTATCAGGACTAACAGGTCTAAACCAGGACTAACTATCAGGACTAACAGGTCTAAACCAGGTCTAAACCAGGTCTAACTATCAGGACTAACAGGTCTAAACCAGGTCTAACTATCAGGACTAACAGGTCTAAACCAGGTCTAAACCAGGTCTAACTATCAGGACTATCAAGTCTAAACCAGGTCTAACTATCAGGACTAACAGGTCTAAACCAGGACTAACTATCAGGACTAACAGGTCTAAACCAGGACTAACTATCAGGACTAACAGGTCTAAACCAGGTCTAACTATCAGGACTAACAGGTCTAAACCAGGTCTAACTATCAGGACTAACAGGTCTAAACCAGGACTAACTATCAGGACTAACAGGACTAAACCAGGACTAACTATCAGGACTAACAGGTCTAAACCAGGTCTAAACCAGGTCTAACTATCAGGACTAACAGGTCTAAACCAGGTCTAACTATCAGGACTAACAGGTCTAAACCAGGTCTAACTATCAGGACTAACAGGTCTAAACCAGGTCTAACTATCAGGACTAACAGGTCTAAACCAGGACTAACTATCAGGACTAACAGGTCTAAACCAGGTCTAAACCAGGTCTAACTATCAGGACTAACAGGTCTAAACCAGGTCTAACTATCAGGACTAACAGGTCTAAACCAGGTCTAAACCAGGTCTAACTATCAGGACTAACAGGTCTAAACCAGGTCTAACTATCAGGACTATCAGGTCTAAACCAGGACTAAACCAGGTCTAACTATCAGGACTAACAGGTCTAAACCAGGACTAAACCAGGTCTAACTATCAGGACTAACAGGTCTAAACCAGGTCTAAACCAGGTCTAACTATCAGGACTATCAGGTCTAAACCAGGACTAAACCAGGTCTAACTATCAGGACTAACAGGTCTAAACCAGGTCTAAACCAGGTCTAACTATCAGGACTAACAGGTCTAAACCAGGTCTAACTATCAGGACTATCAGGTCTAAACCAGGACTAAACCAGGTCTAACTATCAGGACTAACAGGTCTAAACCAGGACTAAACCAGGTCTAACTATCAGGACTAACAGGTCTAAACCAGGTCTAAACCAGGTCTAACTATCAGGACTAACAGGTCTAAACCAGGTCTAACTATCAGGACTAACAGGTCTAAACCAGGTCTAAACCAGGTCTAACTATCAGGACTAACAGGTCTAAACCAGGTCTAAACCAGGTCTAACTATCAGGACTAACAGGTCTAAACCAGGTCTAACTATCAGGACTAACAGGTCTAAACCAGGTCTAAACCAGGTCTAACTATCAGGACTAACAGGTCTAAACCAGGTCTAACTATCAGGACTAACAGGTCTAAACCAGGTCTAACTATCAGGACTAACAGGTCTAAACCAGGTCTAACTATCAGGACTAACAGGTCTAAACCAGGTCTAACTATCAGGACTAACAGGTCTAAACCAGGTCTAACTATCAGGACTAACAGGTCTAAACCAGGACTAACTATCAGGACTAACAGGACTAAACCAGGTCTAACTATCAGGACTAACAGGTCTAAACCAGGACTAACTATCAGGACTAACAGGTCTAAACCAGGTCTAACTATCAGGACTAACAGGTCTAAACCAGGTCTAACTATCAGGACTATCAGGTCTAAACCAGGACTAACTATCAGGACTAACAGGTCTAAACCAGGACTAACTATCAGGACTAAACCAGGTCTAAACCAGGTCTAACTATCAGGACTAACAGGTCTAAACCAGGTCTAAACCAGGTCTAACTATCAGGACTAACAGGTCTAAACCAGGTCTAACTATCAGGACTAACAGGTCTAAACCAGGTCTAAACCAGGTCTAACTATCAGGACTAACAGGTCTAAACCAGGTCTAACTATCAGGACTAACAGGTCTAAACCAGGTCTAACTATCAGGACTAACAGGTCTAAACCAGGTCTAACTATCAGGACTAACAGGTCTAAACCAGGTCTAACTATCAGGACTAACAGGTCTAAACCAGGACTAACTATCAGGACTAACAGGTCTAAACCAGGTCTAACTATCAGGACTAACAGGTCTAAACCAGGACTAACTATCAGGACTAACAGGTCTAAACCAGGTCTAACTATCAGGACTAACAGGACTAAACCAGGACTAACTATCAGGACTAACAGGTCTAAACCAGGTCTAACTATCAGGACTAACAGGTCTAAACCAGGACTAACTATCAGGACTAACAGGTCTAAACCAGGTCTAACTATCAGGACTAACAGGTCTAAACCAGGTCTAACTATCAGGACTAACAGGTCTAAACCAGGACTAACTATCAGGACTAACAGGTCTAAACCAGGTCTAACTATCAGGACTAACAGGTCTAAACCAGGTCTAACTATCAGGACTAACAGGTCTAAACCAGGTCTAACTATCAGGACTAACAGGTCTAAACCAGGTCTAACTATCAGGACTATCAGGACTAACAGGTCTAACTATCAGGACTAACTATCAGGACTAACAGGTCTAAACCAGGTCTAAACCAGGTCTAACTATCAGGACTAACAGGTCTAAACCAGGTCTAACTATCAGGACTAACAGGTCTAAACCAGGTCTAACTATCAGGACTAACAGGTCTAAACCAGGTCTAACTATCAGGACTATCAGGACTAACAGGTCTAACTATCAGGACTAACAGGTCTAAACCAGGTCTAAACCAGGTCTAACTATCAGGACTAACAGGTCTAAACCAGGACTAACTATCAGGACTAACAGGTCTAAACCAGGACTAACTATCAGGACTAACAGGTCTAAACCAGGTCTAACTATCAGGACTAACAGGTCTAAACCAGGACTAACTATCAGGACTAACAGGTCTAAACCAGGACTAACTATCAGGACTAACAGGTCTAAACCAGGTCTAACTATCAGGACTAACAGGTCTAAACCAGGACTAACTATCAGGACTAACAGGTCTAAACCAGGTCTAACTATCAGGACTATCAGGACTAACAGGTCTAACTATCAGGACTAACTATCAGGACTAACAGGTCTAAACCAGGTCTAAACCAGGTCTAACTATCAGGACTAACAGGTCTAAACCAGGTCTAACTATCAGGACTAACAGGTCTAAACCAGGTCTAACTATCAGGACTAACAGGTCTAAACCAGGTCTAACTATCAGGACTATCAGGACTAACAGGTCTAACTATCAGGACTAACAGGTCTAAACCAGGTCTAAACCAGGTCTAACTATCAGGACTAACAGGTCTAAACCAGGACTAACTATCAGGACTAACAGGTCTAAACCAGGACTAACTATCAGGACTAACAGGTCTAAACCAGGTCTAACTATCAGGACTAACAGGTCTAAACCAGGTCTAACTATCAGGACTATCAGGTCTAAACCAGGACTAACTATCAGGACTAACAGGTCTAAACCAGGTCTAACTATCAGGACTAACAGGTCTAAACCAGGACTAACTATCAGGACTATCAGGTCTAAACCAGGACTAACTATCAGGACTAACAGGTCTAAACCAGGACTAACTATCAGGACTAAACCAGGTCTAAACCAGGACTAAACCAGGACTAACTACCAGGACTAAACCAGGTCTAAACCAGGTCTAAACCAGGTCTAAACCAGGACTAAACCAGGTCTAAACCAGGTCTAGCGTTGGCAGAGCTGTTGCACAGAGACCGTGAGAGTAAATAACGGAGGAGAAGGATCTGATTTAGTCCAATTACACTCAAACTCTCTGCAGTCTGACAGTCCCGCCACAGCGCAGGACTAAACCAGGACTAAACCTGGACTAAACCAGGTCTAAACCAGGTCTAAACCAGGTCTAAACCAGGTCTAAACCAGGTCTAAACCAGGTCTAAACCAGGCCTAGCGTTGGCAGAGCTGTTGCACAGAGACCGTGAGAGTAAATAACGGAGGAGAAGGATCTGATTTAGTCCAATTACACTCAAACTCTCTGCAGTCTGACAGTCCCGCCACAGCGCAGGACTAAACCGGGACTAAACCGGGACTAAACCAGGTCTAAACCAGGACTAAACCAGGTCTAAACCGGGACTAAACCAGGACTAAACCAGGACTAAACCAGGACTAAACCGGGACTAAACCAGGACTAAACCGGGACTAAACCAGGACTAAACCAGGACTAAACCAGGACCAAACCAGGACTAAACCAGGACTAAACCAGGACTAAAGCAGGACTAAACCAGGACTAAACCAGGACTAAAGCAGGACTAAACCGGGACTAAACCAGGACCAAACCAGGACTAAACCAGGACTAAACCAGGACTAAACCAGGACTAAACCAGGACTAAACCGGGACTAAACCAGGACTAAAGCAGGACTAAACCGGGACTAAACCAGGACTAAACCAGGTCTAAACCAGGACTAAACCAGGTCTAAACCGGGACTAAACCAGGACTAAACCAGGACTAAACCAGGACTAAACCGGGACTAAACCAGGACTAAACCAGGACTAAACCAGGACTAAACCAGGACTAAACCTGGGTCTGAGCCGGGTCTAAACCTGGGTCTGAGCCGGGTCTAAACCTGGGTCTGAGCCGGGTCTAAACCTGGGTCTGAGCCGGGTCTGGGCTGGTGTTTCCGGTACAAACGTCTCTGAGCTGACTCGAGCGTCTCTGAAATGTAAAACTGAGGGAAAGCGTCGCGTTTCTCAGAATAAATTTATCCCGAATCACAAGCCGCGTGTTTCAAAGCCCCGTCAGTCAGACAGCAGAATCGTTACCCCCCCCCCCCCACATTTCTTGACGTTGGAGCTGATTTTTCTCCTGCTTTTTCTGCTTATTTTAAACTGTTTCTTGTCTTTCTTCCCACACTTTGTTTAATTGCTAGTGTGAAACTGTAAAAAAAAAAAAAAAAAGTGTGATTATTACTGGGAGAAATATGAAAAAGTGGGGGAAGAAAAATAAAACACAAAAAAACTGTGGCTCAAAAATGTTTTCACCAATTTTCTCTTTTTTTTTCCTAATTTTTCCTCATTTTATTATTATAATTTTTTTTCTTTCTTTCTTTTCTCATTTGTCCCATATTCCTCGTCGTTGCAGATGAACCAGATGTTCCTCACATCATTGTCCTGTCTCCCGGTTCTGGATAAACCTGGTTCTGGTTCTGGATAAACCTGGTTCTGGATCTGGATAAACCTGGTTCTGGTTCTGGATAAACCTGGTTCTGGATAAACCTGGTTCTGGATAAACCTGGTTCAGGATAAACCTGGTTCAGGATAAACCTGGTTCAGGTTCAGGATAAACCTGGTTCTGGATAAACCTGGTTCAGGTTCAGGATAAACCTGGTTCTGGATAAACCTGGTTCTGGATAAACCTGGTTCTGGATAAACCTGGTTCTGGATAAACCTGGTTCTGGATAAACCTGGTTCAGGATAAACCTGGTTCTGGATAAACCTGGTTCTGGATAAACCTGGTTCAGGATAAACCTGGTTCAGGATAAACCTGGTTCTGGATAAACCTGGTTCTGGATAAACCTGGTTCAGGATAAACCTGGTTCAGGATAAACCTGGTTCAGGTTCAGGATAAACCTGGTTCTGGATAAACCTGGTTCAGGTTCAGGATAAACCTGGTTCTGGATAAACCTGGTTCTGGTTCTGGATAAACCTGGTTCTGGATAAACCTGGTTCTGGATAAACCTGGTTCAGGATAAACCTGGTTCAGGATAAACCTGGTTCTGGATAAACCTGGTTCTGGATAAACCTGGTTCAGGATAAACCTGGTTCTGGATAAACCTGGTTCAGGATAAACCTGGTTCTGGATAAACCTGGTTCTGGATAAACCTGGTTCAGGATAAACCTGGTTCTGGATAAACCTGGTTCTGGATAAACCTGGTTCTGGTTCTGGATAAACCTGGTTCTGGTTCTGGATAAACCTGGTTCTGGATAAACCTGGTTCTGGATAAACCTGGTTCTGGATAAACCTGGTTCAGGTTCAGGATAAACCTGGTTCAGGTTCAGGATAAACCTGGATCTGGATAAACCTGGTTCTGGATAAACCTGGATCTGGATAAACCTGGTTCTGGATAAACCTGGTTCAGGATAAACCTGGTTCTGGTTCTGGATAAACCTGGATCTGGATAAACCTGGTTCTGGATAAACCTGGTTCAGGATAAACCTGGTTCAGGTTCAGGATAAACCTGGTTCTGGATAAACCTGGATCTGGTTCTGGATAAACCTGGTTCAGGATAAACCTGGTTCTGGTTCTGGATAAACCTGGTTCTGGTTCTGGATAAACCTGGTTCTGGATAAACCTGGTTCTGGTTCTGGATAAACCTGGTTCTGGATAAACCTGGTTCTAGATAAACCTGGTTCTGGATAAACCTGGTTCTAGATAAACCTGGTTCTGGATAAACCTGGTTCTGGATAAACCTGGTTCTGGTATCGTCCGCAGCTCGTTTGGTTTAAAGCACAAACACAGGGGGATGAGACGGGGCTGCAGGATGTTTAGTCTTACCTCGTTGAGCTGACGTCGTTAGTGAAGCAGAAAGAGGAACAAACAACAGTTAGAAACAAAGCAGAGTTAAATAATGAAGCCTCTCTCTGAACAGCAGGGGGCGCCGTTTGGTAATAGTAAAAACACTCTTAGATCCGTCTCCATCACAGCCGTACATGTTCCTGAACGTCCCTGAACGCGGCGCCCGACCCCTGAAGCCCCGCCCCCCCCCGGTGTCCGGCCGTCGTCATGGCGACAAACCGCAGATTTAAAACGGTCCAAAAGGAGAGTTTCTGTTTGTGGGAGCGATGTTTGTGCACAGAGTTTTAATGGGAAAGCCCCGAGGCGTCTCTCTGCAGCCTCCAGGACACATGCATTATAGATCAGACCCGGAGCCGGAGCCAGAGCCAGGCGGAGCTCCACCTGCACCGGGGTTCAGGAGGCTGAGATATGCTCTTACCTGAGCTGTGACGAGTTCTTTAGGACCTGTCTGATCTTCAGTCACGTAAACACAGCGCAGACGGCGTTAGCATTTAGCCTCTCCCTCTCTCCTCTATAGCTCCAAAACAGGTCAAGATAGAAGCTACCAAGCTCTTCCACGTTTTCCCTATTTAAATATGGTTACGTGAAGTGTTCCACTACAAAGTATAATTACACACAATTACACAATGTGGATTTTCTAAGCGGATAAAAGGGGGAACTATATTGTAAGGCGTAATAATACCAGGAGTAGTTTGGCATCCGCGCAGTAAAGTGAAGATTACTGCACGGATTTCAAACTTGTGTTTTTTTGTCTTTTTTTTTTTTCATTTTTTTTTGTCAGTTTTGTGTAATTTTTATTTATCATTTTTTTGTCTTTTTTTGTGTTTTGTTTGTAATTTTTTAGTAATTTTTAGTAATTTTTTTTGCAAATTTTGGTCATTTTTTGTCATTTTCTTGTAATTTTTTTCCATTTTTTTTTGTAAATTTTTGTCATTTTTTGTCATTTTTCTGTATTTTTTTTTCCATTTTTATTTTTTTATTTTTAGTCATTTTTTTGTCGTTTTTTGGAAAAAAAATTGTAAATTTTTTGTAATTTTTTTTGTCGTTTTTTTGTCATTTTTTGTCATTTTTTGTCATTTTTTTGTCATTTTTTGTCATTTTTTGTCTTTTTTTTGTAATTTTTTTTCCATTTTTTTTTCATTTTTAGTCATTTTTTTGTAAATTTTGGTCATTTTTTGTCATTTTGTTGTCTTTTTTTTCCTTTTTTTTCTTCTTTTTTTCATTTTTTTTTTTCATTTTTTTCCATTTTTTTTGTAATTTGGCATCCGGATTTCAAACTACTCCTGGTATTATTACGCCTTACAATATAGTCCCCCCTTTTATCCGCTTAGAAAATCCACATTGTTTAATTGTGTGTAATTATACTTTGTAGTGGAACACTTCACGTAACCATATTTAAATAGGGGAAACGCTTCTATCTTGACCTGTTTTGGAGCTATAGAGGAGAGAGGGAGAGGCTAAATGCTAACGCCGTCTGCGCTGTGTTTACGTGACTGAAGATCAGACAGGTCCTAAAGAACTCGTCACAGCTCAGGTAAGAACATATCTCAGTGTGGAAAAACGCTGGCCTGTTCCTTTAAAGAGACACTTCCTAACCTCGTACTCCTCCTTAAAGCCGTAGCCTCCGCACACTTCATCTGGGTGATGTTAAAGGGACACTTCCTAACCTCGTACTCCTCCTTAAAGCCGTAGCCTCCGCACACTTCATCTGGGTGATGTTAAAGAGACACTTCCTAACCTCAACAAAGTATAATTACACAAAACTGACAAAAAAAACGGACAAAAAAAAATGACAAAAAAATGACAAAAAAATGACAAAAAAATGACAAAAAAAATGACAAAAAAATGACAAAAAAATGACAAAAAATTTCAAAAAAATTACAAAAAATTACAAAAAAATCACAAAAAAAGACCAAAAAAAATCACAAAAAATGACAAGAAATGACAAAAAAAATGACAAAAAAAATGACAAAAAATGACAAGAAATGACAAAAAAATGACAAAAAAATTACAAAAAAATTACAAAAATGACAAAAAAATCACAAAAAAAGACAAAAAAAAAATGACAAAAAATGACAAAAAAAATGACAAAAAAATGACAAAAAAAATGACCAAAAATGACAAAAAAAATGACAAAAAAAATGACAAAAAATGACAAAAAAATGACAAAAAAATGACAAAAAATGACAAGAAATGACAAAAAAAGACCAAAAAAAATGACAAAAAATGACAAGAAATGACAAAAAAAATGACAAAAAAAATGACCAAAAATGACAAAAAAATTACAAAAAAATTACAAAAATTACAAAAAAATCACAAAAAAGACAAAAAAAATATGACAAAAAATGACAAAAAAAATGACAAAAAAATGACAAAAAAAATGACAAAAAATGACAAAAAAAATGACAAAAAAAATGACAAAAAATGACAAAAAAATGACAAAAAAATGACAAAAAATGACAAGAAATGACAAAAAAAATGACCAAAAATGACCAAAAATGACAAAAAAATGACAAAAAAGGAGAAAAAATGACCAAAAAAATTACAAAAATTACAAAAAAATCACAAAAAAAGACCAAAAAAAATGACAAAAAATGATTAAAAAAAAATAACACAAAACTGACAAAAAAAAAAGACCAAAAAATGACACAAAAACACAAGTTCGAAATCCGCGCAGTAATCTTCACTTTACTGTGCGGATGCCAAACTACTCCTGGTATTATTACGCCTTACAATATAGTCCCCCCTTTTATCCGCTTAGAAAATCCACATAGTTTAATTGTGTGTAATTATACTTTGTAGTGGAACACTTCACGTAACCATATTTAAATAGGGAAAACGTGGAAGAGCTTGGTAGCTTCTATCTTGACCTGTTTTGGAGCTATAGAGGAGAGAGGGAGAGGCTAAATGCTAACGCCGTCTGCGCTGTGTTTACGTGACTGAAGATCAGACAGGTCCTAAAGAACTCGTCACAGCTCAGGTAAGAACATATCTCAGTGTGGAAAAACGCTGGTCTGTTCCTTTAAAGAGACACTTCCTAACCTCGTACTCCTCCTTAAAGCCGTAGCCCTCCGCACACTTCATCTGGGTGATGTTAAAGAGACACTTCCTAACCTCGTATTCCTCCTTAAAGCCGTAGCCCTCCGCACACTTCATCTGGGTGATGTTAAAGAGACACTTCCTAACCTCGTACTCCTCTTTAAAGCCGTAGCCTCCGCACACTTCATCTGGGTGATGTTAAAGAGACACTTCCTAACCTCGTACTCCTCCTTAAAGCCGTAGCCTCCGCACACTTCATCTGGGTGATGTTAAAGAGACACTTCCTAACCTCGTATTCCTCCTTAAAGCCGTAGCCTCCGCACACTTCATCTGGGTGATGTTAAAGAGACACTTCCTAACCTCGTACTCCTCCTTAAAGCCGTAGCCCTCCGCACACTTCATCTGGGTGATGTTAAAGGGACACTTCCTAACCTCAACAAAGTATAATTACACAAAACTGACAAAAAAAACGGACAAAAAAAAATGACAAAAAAATGACAAAAAAATGACAAAAAATGACAAAAAACGACAAAAAAATGACCAAAAAATGACAAAAAATGACAAAAAAAATGACAAAAAAATGACAAAAAATGACAAAAAAGGAGAAAAAATTACAAAAAAATTACAAAAATTACAAAAAAATCACAAAAAAAGACCAAAAAAAATGACCAAAAAGGACAAAAAATGACAAAAAAATGACAAAAAATGACAAAAAATGACAAAAAAATGACAAAAAAATGACAAAAAATGACAAAAAATGAGAAAAAATGAGAAAAAATGACAAAAAAATTACAAAAATTGCAAAAAAATTGCAAAAAAAGACCAAAAAAATGACAAAAAATGATTAAAAAAAAATAACACAAAACTGACAAAAAAAAAGACCAAAAAATGACACAAAAACACAAGTTTGAAATCCGTGCAGTAATATCTTCACTTTACTGAGCGGATGCCAAACTACTCCTGGTATTATTACGCCTTACAATATAGTTCCCCCTTTTATCCGCTTAGAAAATCCCCATTGTTTAATTGTGTGTAATTATACTTTGTAGTGGAACACTTCACGTAACCATATTTAAATAGGGAAAACGTGGAAGAGCTTGGTAGCTTCTATCTTGACCTGTTTTGGAGCTATAGAGGAGAGAGGGAGAGGCTAAATGCTAACGCCGTCTGCGCTGTGTTTACGTGACTGAAGATCAGACAGGTCCTAAAGAACTCGTCACAGCTCAGGTAAGAACATATCTCAGTGTGGAAAAACACCGGCCTGTTCCTTTAAAGTGACACTTCCTAACCTCGTACTCCTCCTTAAAGCCGTAGCCTCCGCACACTTCATCTGGGTGATGTTAAAGTGACACTCCCTAACCTCAACAAAGTATAATTACACAAAACTGACAAAAAAAACTGACAAAAAAAAATGACAAAAAAATGACAAAAAAATGACAAAAAATGACAAAAAAAATGACAAAAAAATGACAAAAAATTACAAAAAAATTACAAAAATTACAAAAAAATCACAAAAAAAGACCAAAAAAAATGACAAAAAAAATGACCAAAAATGAAAAAAAATGACAAAAAAATGACCAAAAATGACCAAAAATGACAAAAAAAATGACAAAAAATGACAAAAAAAATGACAAAAAATGACAAAAAAAATGACAAAAAAAAATGACCAAAAATGACAAAAAAATGACAAAAAAATGACAAAAAATGACAAAAAAAAATGACAAAAAAAATGAGAAAAAATGAGAAAAAATGACAAAAAAATGACAAAAAAAATGACAAAAAAATGACAAAAATTACAAAAAAATCACAAAAAAAGACCAAAAAAAATTACAAAAAATGATTAAAAAAAAAATAACACAAAACTGACAAAAAAAAAAGACCAAAAAATGACAAAAAACACTAGTTCGAAATCCGCGCAGTAATCTTCACTTTACTGTGCGGATGCCAAACTACTCCTGGTATTATTACGCCTTACAATATAGTCCCCCCTTTTATCCGCTTAGAAAATCCACATAGTTTAATTGTGTGTAATTATACTTTGTAGTGGAACACTTCACGTAACCATATTTAAATAGGGGAAACGTGGAAGAGCTTGGTAGCTTCTATCTTGACCTGTTTTGGAGCTATAGAGGAGAGAGGGAGAGGCTAAATGCTAACGCTATAGAGGAGAGAGGGAGAGGCTAAATGCTAACGCCGTCTGCGCTGTGTTTACGTGACTGAAGATCAGACAGGTCCTAAAGAACTCGTCACAGCTCAGGTAAGAACATATCTCAGTGTGGAAAAACGGAGAACTGTTCCTTTAAAGAGACACTTCCTAACCTCGTACTCCTCCTTAAAGCCGTAGCCCTCCGCACACTTCATCTGGGTGATGTTAAAGAGACACTTCCTAACCTCGTACTCCTCCTTAAAGCCGTAGCCTCCGCACACTTCATCTGGGTGATGTTAAAGAGACACTTCCTAACCTCGTATTCCTCCTTAAAGCCGTAGCCTCCGCACACTTCATCTGGGTGATGTTAAAGAGACACTTCCTAACCTCGTACTCCTCCTTAAAGCCGTAGCCTCCGCACACTTCATCTGGGTGATGTTAAAGAGACACTTCCTAACCTCGTATTCCTCCTTAAAGCCGTAGCCTCCGCACACTTCATCTGGGTGATGTTAAAGAGACACTTCCTAACCTCGTACTCCTCCTTAAAGCCGTAGCCTCCGCACACTTCATCTGGGTGATGTTAAAGAGACACTTCCTAACCTCGTATTCCTCCTTAAAGCCGTAGCCTCCGCACACTTCATCTGGGTGATGTTAAAGAGACACTTCCTAACCTCGTACTCCTCCTTAAAGCCGTAGCCTCCGCACACTTCATCTGGGTGATGTTAAAGAGACACTTCCTAACCTCGTACTCCTCCTTAAAGCCGTAGCCCTCCGCACACTTCATCTGGGTGATGTTAAAGTGACACTTCCTAACCTCGTACTCCTCCTTAAAGCCGTAGCCTCCGCACACTTCATCTGGGTGATGTTAAAGAGACACTTCCTAACCTCGTACTCCTCCTTAAAGCCGTAGCCTCCGCACACTTCATCTGGGTGATGTTAAAGAGACACTTCCTAACCTCGTACTCCTCCTTAAAGCCGTAGCCTCCGCACACTTCATCTGGGTGATGTTAAAGAGACACTTCCTAACCTCGTATTCCTCCTTAAAGCCGTAGCCTCCGCACACTTCATCTGGGTGATGTTAAAGAGACACTTCCTAACCTCGTACTCCTCCTTAAAGCCGTAGCCTCCGCACACTTCATCTGGGTGATGTTAAAGAGACACTTCCTAACCTCGTATTCCTCCTTAAAGCCGTAGCCTCCGCACACTTCATCTGGGTGATGTTAAAGAGACACTTCCTAACCTCGTACTCCTCCTTAAAGCCGTAGCCTCCGCACACTTCATCTGGGTGATGTTAAAGAGACACTTCCTAACCTCGTATTCCTCCTTAAAGCCGTAGCCCTCCGCACACTTCATCTGGGTGATGTTAAAGAGACACTTCCTAACCTCGTACTCCTCCTTAAAGCCGTAGCCCTCCGCACACTTCATCTGGGTGATGTTAAAGAGACACTTCCTAACCTCGTACTCCTCCTTAAAGCCGTAGCCTCCGCACACTTCATCTGGGTGATGTTAAAGAGACACTTCCTAACCTCGTACTCCTCCTTAAAGCCGTAGCCTCCGCACACTTCATCTGGGTGATGTTAAAGAGACACTTCCTAACCTCGTATTCCTCCTTAAAGCCGTAGCCTCCGCACACTTCATCTGGGTGATGTTAAAGAGACACTTCCTAACCTCGTACTCCTCCTTAAAGCCGTAGCCTCCGCACACTTCATCTGGGTGATGTTAAAGAGACACTTCCTAACCTCGTACTCCTCCTTAAAGCCGTAGCCTCCGCACACTTCATCTGGGTGATGTTAAAGAGACACTTCCTAACCTCGTACTCCTCCTTAAAGCCGTAGCCTCCGCACACTTCATCTGGGTGATGTTAAAGAGACACTTCCTAACCTCGTACTCCTCCTTAAAGCCGTAGCCCTCCGCACACTTCATCTGGGTGATGTGCTGCAGGAGGTCGGCCACCCGGATGGCGGGGTGGATGGTCCCGCTCTGGTAGGGCGTCGGCTCCTGCTCGCGCTGTTTGTAATGAGACTGGACCAGGGACGACGTCTCGCTCTGAGTGTGGGAGTCGTCTGTGGGAGACAGGGGCAAACTCAGAACACGCCAAGAACACGCTAACAACACAGAACACGCTAACATGCTTAAGGCGAGACACTGCAGGTGAATAGGGGAAAAAAACTAAATGTAGAGATTTCAATTTGAAGCTTTTGCTGAACATCACAGATATAAATATGAGAAAAAATGTGTTGCACTTTTTCTGTCATTTTCTGTTTTCACATAAAAATAAGGCATTAAAATGGCCAATATTTTGGGAAATCAAAATAATGAATTGATCCAGATTAAATGTTATGGTTTTATTTTATTGACATATTAGTAACTAAGGTTTTTTCAGAGGGATTTTGGATATTTTGTTTAGTTTTTCAATAAACTAATCATCAGTGAAAAAATCTGTAAAAACTCGCCTGTCATTTTTTGTCATTTTTTTGTCATTTTTTTTGTCATTTTTTGTCATTTTTTTTGTCATTTTTTTGGTCATTTTTTTTGTCATTTTTTGTCATTTTTTGTCACATTTTTTGTCATTTTTTGTCATTTTTTTGTCATTTTTTTGTCACATTTTTTTCACATTTTTTGTCATTTTTTTGTCATTTTTTTGTCACATTTTTTTCACATTTTTTGTCATTTTTTTTGTCATTTTTTTTGTCATTTTTTTTGTCATTTTTTTTTGTCATTTTTTTTGTCATTTTTTTTGTCATTTTTTTTGTCATTTTTATGTCACATTTTTTTGTCATTTTTTTGTCATTTTTTTGTCATTTTTTGTCATTTTGTGTCATTTTTTTTGCCATTTTTTTGTCACATTTTTTTGTCATTTTTTGTCAATTTTTTTGTCATTTTTTGTCAATATTTAGTAATTTTTTTGTCAAAATTTTTCAAATTTGTGTCCTTTTTTCGTCAATTTTTTCGTCAATTTTTTCGTCAATTTTTTCGTCATTTTTTTCGTCATTTTTTGTCTTTTTTGTCACATTTTTTGTCATTTTTTTGTCATTTTTTTGTCACATTTTTTTCACATTTTTTGTCATTTTTTGTCATTTTTTTTGTCATTTTTTTGTCATTTTTTTTGTCATTTTTTTGTCATTTTTTTTGTCATTTTTTGTCATTTTTTGTCACATTTTTTTCACATTTTTTGTCATTTTTTTGTCATTTTTTTGTCATTTTTTTGTCATTTTTTTGTCATTTTTTTGTCATTTTTTGTCATTTTTTGTCATTTTGTGTCATTTTTTTTGCCATTTTTTGTCAATTTTTTTGTCATTTTTTGTCAATATTTAGTAATTTTTTTGTCAAAATTTTTCAAATTTGTGTCCTTTTTTCGTCAATTTTTTCGTCAATTTTTTCGTCATTTTTTTTGTCATTTTTTGTCTTTTTTGTCACATTTTTTGTCATTTTGTGTCATTTTTTTGCCATTTTTTTGTCACATTTTTTTGTAATTTTTTGTCATTTTTTTGTCATTTTTTTGTCATTTTTTTGTCATTTTTTGTCAATATTTAGTAATTTTTTTGTCAAAATTGTTCAAATTTGTGTCCTTTTTTCGTCAATTTTTTCGTCAATTTTTTGTCATTTTTTAAATCCAATTTTTGTAATTTTTTTGTCCCGTTCTTCCACTTTTCCGCTCCAGCGTCTCGTAGGAGGAAAAACACCATATTTGGGTGAAAGCGTCATCACGGGGCCCCTTAGCAGGACACGTGGATGTCAAATCTGTCAATATTTATGAATGAAAACCCGCGGGAAAGACGGCCTTTCTACTTCCGGGTCGCCCCCACCTCGCAGACAAAACATCATCAAATAAACATCATCATTTTTATATCTGACATGAAAACTAAGATGTAAAGGGAGGAAAACAGATACAAATCTCCACTTCCACCACTGCGGGAAACATCAATACTTTCACCTAAAGGGTCTCGCCTTAAAACTAAACCCGATCATTTTTTCCTCAAAATTTGCCCAACGTTCCCTGACAATTTTTTCCCCTTTTTTCCCTAATTTGTGGGAAAGTATCGAGCTCATATCGGGTGTGAAACTAAACTGAAACTAAACTGAACTGAAACTAAACTGAACTGAAAATAAACTGAACTGAAACTAAACTAAACCAAACTAAACTGAACTGAAACTAAACTGAACTGAAACTAAACTGAACTGAAACTAAACTGAACTGAAACTGAACTGAAACTAAACTGAACTGAAACTAAACTAAACTGAAACTAAACTAAACTGAACTGAAAATAAACTGAACTGAAACTAAACTGAACTGAAACTAAACTGAACTGAAACTGAACTGAAACTAAACTGAACTGAAACTAAACTGAACTGAAACTAAACTAAACTGAACTGAAAATAAACTGAACTGAAAATAAACTGAACTGAAAATAAACTGAACTGAAAATAAACTGAACTGAAACTAAACTGAACTGAAAATAAACTGAAACTAAACTGAACTGAAAATAAACTGAACTGAAAATAAACTGAACTGAAAATAAACTGAAACTAAACTGAACTGAAAATAAACTAAACTGAACTGAAAATAAACTGAACTGAAAATAAACTGAACTAAAAATAAACTGAACTGAAAATAAACTGAACTGAAAATAAACTGAACTGAAAATAAACTGAACTGAAAATAAACTAAACTGAACTGAAAATAAACTAAACTGAAAATAAACTAAACTGAAACTAAACTGAAAATAAACTAAACTGAAACTAAACTGAACTGAAACTAAACTGAACTGAAACTAAACTAAACTGAAACTAAACTAAACTGAACTGAAAATAAACTGAACTGAAACTAAACTGAACTGAAACTAAACTGAACTGAAACTGAACTGAAACTAAACTGAACTGAAACTAAACTGAACTGAAACTAAACTAAACTGAACTGAAAATAAACTGAACTGAAAATAAACTGAACTGAAAATAAACTGAACTGAAACTAAACTAAACTGAACTGAAAATAAACTGAA
Organism: Gobius niger; assembly: GCF_951799975.1. Lineage (NCBI taxonomy): Eukaryota > Metazoa > Chordata > Actinopteri > Gobiiformes > Gobiidae > Gobius > Gobius niger. Next base: position 83,468 of record NC_136869.1, read on the forward strand.
ACTAAACTGAACTGAAAATAAACTGAACTGAAAATAAACTGAACTGAAAATAAACTGAAACTAAACTGAACTGAAAATAAACTAAACTGAACTGAAAATAAACTGAACTGAAAATAAACTGAACTGAAAATAAACTGAACTGAAAATAAACTGAACTGAAAATAAACTGAACTGAAAATAAACTGAACTGAAAATAAACTGAACTGAAAATAAACTAAACTGAAAATAAACTAAACTGAAACTAAACTGAAAATAAACTGAACTGAAAATAAACTGAACTGAAACTAAACTGAACTGAAACTAAACTGAACTGAAACTAAACTGAAAATAAACTAAACTGAAACTAAACTGAACTGAAACTAACTGAAATGTGAAGAGTCTTTGACCCGCCTCTTCACTAACTACAACAGCGTGGGGGGCGTGGCCACAATAAACCTGTCAGTGAGGCCACGCCCCGTAAGAACAGCTGATCAGAGAAACAGAGAGTGTTTCAGCCCGTCGGGAAAAACTGGGCGTCAATGAAAAGAAAGTCTTTCAGCTCTTTACCCCCGCCTGAACACAGCACACTTCCTCCAGTTCGGCTTTACCCAAATCTAAGAGCTTATTGAAAAAAGTGCCAACAATTACACAATAATGAAGATGAAAAAACGTGATAAAAAATCTGTCTATGTCAGTTTTGTTGGTCTTAGCTTTCAAATGAGGCGCTCTCCAGTCGTTAAGCTTCTAGATTTGGGTAAAGCCGAACTGGGTTAAGGCGGCTCCAGCTCCGCCTCCTCCTGTTACACTTAATCATCGCACATTTATTCACATTCGACACAAAAAGAATCAAACAAACAGTGACGGATGAAGAAAAAACAGCACGACACGATGGAGCGACGGCCTTTTCACACGGTGGGGGGGGGCAGTGGGGGGGGGCTTCAGGGGGGACACTTCAGGGGGCGCCGTGTGAAAAGGCTGCGTCTGATTCAAACCTTGTCTTTGACCTGACTCTGATCCTGTGCTCTGATTGGCTGACACTTTCCCCGCCACATCATTCAAATCAAATCAAATGAAAAATGAGGAAAATGGAGCTAAAAAAAAAAACAAACAACAATAACAAAAACGACAGAAAAACAAACAAGATGGAGGAGGTTTGGACCAATCAGAGCGAGGCATGCGCACACAGACCCCGCCCCCCCCACTTACCATTTATGGGCACTTTAGAAAAAAACAACGGGAGAGGGAGAAAAGAGACAGGAAGTGAGCAACAACTTCATCAACAGTGGCTACGCTAATGCTAGGCTAATGCTAAAGCTAAAGCTGAGCCCTGAGGAGAGACAGTGTAGCGCCCCCTTCAGAAGGCGAGTCGTTTTTAACCGTGAAACTGTGACCGAGCACATCGGCTTTACCCAAATCTAAAGCTTCAGGACTGGATCCTCGTTTTCTGTTTTCCTCACGTTTCAACATCGCGCCTGTCGCTCTTTTGTGGCTTCGTTTCCCTTTTTTCTTGTGTTTTTGTCACATTTGTGGCTGTTTTTTTGAGTCTGTTTTGACGCTGTGGTCCTGCGCCCCCTGGTGGACTCTCGGTGAACTGCGCCACCTCCCTAACACGGCTGAAAGCGGCGCTGGGTTTTGCTCTGGGACGAGAAAAAGGTGAAGCTTTAAAGCAGAACTAAGTCACGTGTTTAAAATGTGTTCACGACACCAGGGCTCTTTGGCCACACAACCACAATTGCCAACTTCACTGCCTCCAGGTCAGAGTCACCAATACACACTAATGGAATCACAAAGAAGAAGCTAACAGGCTAACGGGCAAAGCTAACTGCGAGCTAGCTCCACTTAAACAGTATTTACAGCCAAGTCTGAGTGAAACAAATGATCTCCATTGTGTAATTGGATGAACTATATCTACAATATCGGATCTACAATATTGGATCTACAATATCGGATCTACAATATCGGATCTACAATATTGGATCTACAATATCGGATCTACAATATTGGATCTACAATATCGGATCTACAATATTGGATCTACAATATCGGATCTACAATATTGGATCTACAATATTGGATCTACAATATCGGATCTACAATATCTACAATATTGGATCTACAATATCTACAATATCGGATCTACAATATCTACAATATTGGATCTACAATATCTACAATATCGGATCTACAATATCTACAATATCGGATCTACAATATCTACAATATCGGATCTACAATATCGGATCTACAATATCTACAATATCGGATCTACAATATCTACAATATTGGATCTACAATATCTACAATATCGGATCTACAATATCTACAATATTGGATCTACAATATCTACAATATCGGATCTACAATATCTACAATATCGGATCTACAATATCGGATCTACAATATCTACAATATCGGATCTACAATATCTACAATATTGGATCTACAATATCTACAATATCGGATCTACAATATCTACAATATCGGATCTACAATATCTACAATATTGGATCTACAATATCTACAATATCGGATCTACAATATCGGATCTACAATATCGGATCTACAATATCTACAATATTGGATCTACAATATCTACAATATCGGATCTACAATATCGGATCTACAATATCGGATCTACAATATTGGATCTACAATATTGGATCTACAATATCGGATCTACAATATTGGATCTACAATATAGGATCTACAATATCGGATCTACAATATCGGATCTACAATATCGGATCTACAATATCGGATCTACAATATTGGATCTACAATATCTACAATATCGGATCTACAATATCGGATCTACAATATCTACAATATCGGATCTACAATATCGGATCTACAATATCTACAATATCGGATCTACAATATCGGATCTACAATATCTATTTGCAGAAACATGACTCGGCGACGTCTCTATTACAAAAGTCCAGTTTTAAATCGAAATTGCTCGACATGAAGAGAAAGAAAAGGTGATGAAAAACCGTCTCAACTTCTGCCTGAACCAAGTGCAGTTTCTCCAAACGTTCACAGCCTAAAGGCCAGTGATTTGAAAGCTAAGACCTACAAAACTAAGCTTTTATGTCACGCTTTTGCAGCATTTTTGTTGGTTTTTGTATCAGTTTTTAGTCGCTCTTTCTTTACGCTATTGTTGCTTTTACGGCACGTTTTTGCAGCTTTTCTGTTGTGTTTTTGTGGTCTTGTTTTTGTTTACAGCTTATAGACCAACGCCTGATTTGAAAGCTAAGACCTTGTAGTTTCTGAACACATGAGTCAGATCAGTTTGAGTAAAAACTGAAGCTAAAAACGACATAAAGGAACTGAATAAACCGACATTAAAGCGACTGATTGCAGGATCACAGAGAGTTCAGTTTAACCTCTAACCCCCACCTCTCCTGTCCAGCTTTACCCAAATCTAAAGCGTCTTGAAAACACAAAACAAAAGGAAACAGCAACAGAAAAGCTTCACAAACAAGATGAAGAAGCGACACCGCGGCAGCAGCGTGAGGAGGAATCCGAGCTCAGTTTGGTAGGTCTTAGCTTTCAAGTGGGTTTTTTAGATTTGGGTAAAGCCGAGCAGGACAAAGTGACTGATCCGTGTCTCGATGCACAGTCGGACGCAGACGACACGATGTGATGTGGATGAGTGGAGCCCACCGCACACACAAGAAACCACAGAAACAATACGGAGAAAAAAAACTCAAAAACAGGAGAAACCGGGAAATCACCGCAAAAAAAACCACAACTCAAGAACAGAAAGAACAGAAGCCAGAGCCAGAAGCAGCAGACGATGGATGAAGTGTCTCTCCAGCTCTGTCCCTACGCCCTGTCCTGTGTACGCCTGTCTGTCCTGCCTGAGGGAAACAGGAGAAGAAGAAGAGGCTCACCTAAGATGGCCGTCGGGACGAAGGGGTCTGCGGCGGCAACGGGAGAGGAAACAAGAGTTAGAGAAGAGTCTGCAGCGACCTGTGTGGGGGCGGGGCTCACCTGTGTGGGGGCGGGGCTCACCTGTGTGGGGGCGGGGCTCACCTGTGTAGGGGCAGGGCTCACCTGTGTAGGGGCGGGGCTCACCTGTGTAGTAGGCTGTGGGGATGGAGCTCATGGTGTTGGATTTCAGAGTGAAGGACGACGGAGACGACAAACCTGAGAGAAAAATAAATTAGATTCATTTTCATCTTTTCTCCATCAGTGACGACACAAACCGGAAACAAGTTCATTAAGGTTTGTCAAAGCAAAATGTTTGTCCAGTTTGTTGTTACACCACAAGGTCTGATCTGGGCCTAACCCGGGTCTGATCTGGGCCTAACCCGGGTCTGATCTGGGCCTAACCCGGGTCTGATCTGGGCCTAACCCGGGTCTGATCTGGGCCTAACCCTGGGTCTGATCTGGGCCTAACCCGGGTCTGATCTGGGCCTAACCCGGGTCTGATCTGGGCCTAACCCGGGTCTGATCTGGGCCTCCCCTGGGTCTGATCTGGGCCTATCCCGGGTCTGATCTGGGCCTGATCCGGGTCTGATCTGGGCCTAACCCGGGCCTGATCTGGGCCTAACCCGGGTCTGATCTGGGTCTGATCTGGGCCTAACCCGGGTCTGATCTGGGCCTAACCCGGGTCTGATCTGGGCCTAACCCGGGTCTGATCTGGGCCTATCCCGGGTCTGATCTGGGCCTGATCCGGGTCTGATCTGGGCCTGATCCGGGTCTGATCTGGGTCTGATCTGGGCCTAACCCGGGTCTGATCTGGGCCTAACCCGGGTCTGATCTGGGCCTAACCCGGTTCTGATCTGGGTCTGATCCGGGTCTGATCTCTCGTCTCTGCAGCCTCGGTTCCACCTCCTCCTGAATATTCTCTCACTCTTTTCCACTTTTCCCTTTTCTTTATAGAGAGCAGTTAAAGTGGAGCAGGCGCCCGAGGCAAGGTCACCTCCCCCCTCCCTCCCCTCTCTCTCTCCCCTCCCCCCCCCTCTCCCCCCTCCCTCGTTTCTCTGTCGTTTGTGTCTTGTGGCGGTTTTTCTGTTGCTCACTTTCTTCACCTTCAAACTTCGCTCTGGATAATCCTCAAAGTGTGAGTGACGCGCCGCCAGAAACTCGGGAAAGACGGGAAATAAAATAAACACCTCGGCGTCTGAAGGAGGAGCATCTGCAGGAGTACCCGCAGTACCCGCAGTACTCGCAGTACCCACAGTACCCGCAGTACTCGCAGTATTAGTACCTCGTGTCTGTCGCTGTGTGGGATATAATATAAAGCCTTTTGTTTTTGCCCCTGTCCTCGAGCTGTTGTTGTTTTGAACGTGTTCAACTCACTAAGACCTTCTCAGTAGCATTAGCAGTAGTAGTAGTAGTAGTAGTAGTAGTAGTAGTAGTAGTAACAGTAGTATTAGCAGTAGCATTAGCAGTAGTATTAGTAGTAGTAGTAACAGTAGTATTAGCAGTAGCATTAGCAGTAGTATTAGTAGCAGTAGTAACAGTAGTATTAGCAGTAGCATTAGCAGTAGTATTAGTAGTAGTAGTAACAGTAGTATTAGCAGTAGCATTAGCAGTAGTATTAGTAGTAGTAGTAACAGTAGTATTAGCAGTAGCATTAGCAGTAGTATTAGTAGCAGTAGTAACAGTAGTATTAGCAGTAGCATTAGCAGTAGTATTAGTAGTAGTATTAGCAGTAGCATTAGCAGTAGTATTAGTAGTAGTAGTAACAGTAGTATTAGCAGTAGCATTAGCAGTAGTATTAGTAGTAGTAGTAACAGTAGTATTAGCAGTAGCATTAGCAGTAGTATTAGTAGCAGTAGTAACAGTAGTATTAGCAGTAGCATTAGCAGTAGTATTAGTAGTAGTAGTAACAGTAGTATTAGCAGTAGCATTAGCAGTAGTATTAGTAGTAGTAGTAACAGTAGTATTAGCAGTAGCATTAGCAGTAGTATTAGTAGTAGTAGTAACAGTAGTATTAGCAGTAGCATTAGCAGTAGTATTAGTAGCAGTGGTAACAGTAGTATTAGCAGTAGCATTAGCAGTAGTATTAGTAGTAGTAGTAACAGTAGTATTAGCAGTAGCATTAGCAGTAGTATTAGTAGTAGTAGTAACAGTAGTATTAGCAGTAGCATTAGCAGTAGTATTAGTAGTAGTAGTAACAGTAGTATTAGCAGTAGCATTAGCAGTAGTATTAGTAGTAGTAGTAACAGTAGTATTAGCAGTAGCATTAGCAGTAGTATTAGCAGTAGCATTAGCAGTAGCATTAGTAGTAGCATTAGCAGTAGTATTAGTAGTAGCATTAGCATTAGCACTAGCATTAGCAGTAGTATTAACAGTAGTATTTTTTTTCCTTTTTTTTTTAGTTTAGTTTATTTCACAACTTCACACATACAATCAGGAAATTCAACTTATTACCCATCAAGCAATGCTACATTGTGAAAATAAACGCCCAAAAGCTAAAAGCTTATCCACAGGGTCCATAACCCCCACCCTGGGTATAGTTACTTTGCATAAAGACAAGTAAGAATGGCTCAATGAACTAATTCCCGCTGACAATATCATCACAACAGGTGGCCTGTCAACAATATATAATGTTCATTTATACATATGTTTACATCTGTCTGTGTACACTTCTTCTATTTTTTTTATTATTATTATTATTATTTTATTTAATCATTACTGAAAAATAAATTGTAATTTGAATACATTGCATTTTATTGACTAGTCTGGTCCTAGTTTCCATCCAAACAATCAAACAGTTTGGTTTCCTTGTATCATTGTTCTACCTCGTGCCTCAAAAGTGTTTCCCTGCACAGAGAGAAACCATTCTTAGGCCGCAAGCAAACCAGAAGCACAGCTCTCCAGAAGCTGACTCTTTAGTCTCCGTTTAAATACAGTTAAAGTAGGAGATTGTTTTAAGTTGTCCTCCAGCTTATGGTTCGGACCCTGTGGCTTATGCTGAAACTAGTACTTTTAATTTCCTATATTTCCCTGTTAAAGCAGCTTTGTCCTTGTATCATGTTGGTGAACGGGTGAGTATAACGGAATGAGTTCGCATAATCTAGGGTTTAACCGGTTTACAACATTATACACAGTACATGCATTATGATCAGGAAGCTTTAGGAGGCCACATCTGGGGAAGAGAGCATCTGTGGAGAGTTTCTCATGGACCTTGAAATGGCTCTTACAGCTTTCTTTTGTAATACCACAAGTTTAGAAGTGTAGGTAGAGTAAGTATTATTCCAAATATTAGCAGTAGCATTAGCAGTAGCATTAGCAGCAGCATTAGCATTAGCATTAGCAGCACTTCAGTACCTCGTCCGTTGAGCGTGGCGTGGCCGTCTGCAGTCGTGGTCGTGTGGGAGCTGGTCACCATCAGAGTCATCTCCTGTCGAGAGCTCAGCGTCTCCTTTCGCTTCTGAGACAGTTTCCTACAAGGACACAAAGACCTCATGATCTCCAAACTAAACCAAGACTAAAGTGGAGAAGACACAAAGACCTCATGATCTTCTGACTCCAACCAAACCAAGACTAAAGCGGAGAAGACACAAAGACCTCATGATCTTCTGACTCCAACAAAACCAGGACTAAAGTGGAGAAGACACAAAGACCTCATGATCTTCTGACTCCAAACAAACCAAGACTAAAGTGGAGAAGACACAAAGACCTCATGATCTTCTGACTCCAAACCAGGACTAAAGTGGAGAAGACACAAAGACCTCATGATCTGCTGACTCCAAACAAACCAAGACTAAAGTGGAGAAGACACAAAGACCTCATGATCTTCTGACTCCAAACAAACCAAGACTAAAGTGGAGAAGACACAAAGACCTCATGATCTTCTGACTCCAAACAAACCAAGACTAAAGTGGAGAAGACACAAAGACCTCATGATCTTCTGACTCCAACCAAACCAAGACTAAAGTGGAGAAGACACAAAGACCTCATGATCTTCTGACTCCAAACAAACCAAGACTAAAGTGGAGAAGACACAAAGACCTCATGATCTTCTGACTCCAACCAAACCAAGACTAAAGTGGAGAAGACACAAAGACCTCATGATCTTCTGACTCCAACCAAACCAAGACTAAAGTGGAGAAGACACAAAGACCTCATGATCTTCTGACTCCAAACAAACCAAGACTAAAGTGGAGAAGACACAAAGACCTCATGATCTTCTGACTCCAAACCAGGACTAAAGTGGAGAAGACACAAAGACCTCATGATCTGCTGACTCCAAACAAACCAAGACTAAAGTGGAGAAGACACAAAGACCTCATGATCTTCTGACTCCAAACAAACCAAGACTAAAGTGGAGAAGACACAAAGACCTCATGATCTTCTGACTCCAAACAAACCAAGACTAAAGTGGAGAAGACACAAAGACCTCATGATCTTCTGACTCCAAACAAACCAAGACTAAAGTGGAGAAGACACAAAGACCTCATGATCTTCTGACTCCAACCAAACCAAGACTAAAGTGGAGAAGACACAAAGACCTCATGATCTTCTGACTCCAACCAAACCAAGACTAAAGTGGAGAAGACACAAAGACCTCATGATCTTCTGACTCCAACCAAACCAAGACTAAAGTGGAGAAGACACAAAGACCTCATGATCTTCTGACTCCAACCAAACCAAGACTAAAGTGGAGAAGCTGGAATAAAAGCTCCTCAAGTGTCACAATAAAAGTCTTACATTTGTGGTGTTTTCAAAATAAAAGCCTTCTAGTCTAAGGGGAGGGATTAGTGGAGGGCCGAGGGGAGGGCTGAGGGAAGGTCTGGATGCCGTGAGTGAAGTGAAGTCCTGTCTAACCTGTCGTCGTCTGAAGTCTCTGATCTCAGCGAGAGGCTCTGGTTTTAACGAGGCTCGTCTCTAAAGTTTAATTAAGGCGGTAAATCTCCCTAAAGTTCAGTCTTTACATCAGAGCGTCATAAAGTGTGACCTTCAGAGCAGCCACGGCGTGACGTCACAGAGCTCTGAGCTTCAGGGAGGAACCGGAGCACCACCAAATGTTCAGAAGCTCTCACTTATGAAGCCTCTGTCACTGTGAGGCTCTGTCACTGTGAGGCTCTGTCACTGTGAGGCTCTGAGGCTCTGTCACTGTGAGGCTCTGAGGCTCTGTTTCTGAGTGTCTGATGTGTTTTTCCGTGATGCGTTCGGGGTCAGGGTTGAACTCGCTGCGTTCGTGTGCGGCTCCGACAAATGGATGTTTTTCAAAAGCAGAGACAGAGAAACGCTCACGGCTTTAATGGACCCTCAGAAAAAAACACTCCTGTGAGAAACACGAGAGAAACACCAGAGAAACACCAGAGAAAAACGAGAGGAACACCAGAGGAACACCAGAGGAACATCAGAGGAACATCAGAGGAACACCAGAAGAACACCAGAGGAACATCAGAGGAACATCAGAGGAACCACGGAAACGTCTGGAAAACACTAATCCATCAGCGCTGTATTTACAGAAGATCCACAGGTTCAAACTCTTAAAAATAACATCTACAGTTTGGACGATTTTAATCCATTTTATTAGATATAAACTGAAAAAAGTCTCCTGATCTTGAAGAAACTGCTCAGTGACATCACGCATAGTTCCGGCGGCCATTTTGAATACCGCAGTAGTAGTACTACAGCAGTACTACAGTAGTACTACATGTAACGATATCTGTATTGTGATATTTTTATGACTCGTACTCACTGCTCAAACACACGTTTATGTGAAACCAGCAGCAGATATACTCAGTGTTTAAGCTGCTCAAGACGCTAGCATGCTACTGGTTAGCAACTGCCCATGGCTTCAACACGATAAACACATATAATACTACAGTAACAGCTCTGACCTCTGACCTCTGTCACATGTTGTATCCAAGGCCAGATGTTTGTGGTTCAGGCCTTTCTCTTGGAGAGGTCAGAGCTGTTGAAGCTAAATGCTAACCGGTAGCATGCTAACGTCTTAAACACTGATTCACTGGTTTCTTCACATAAACGTGCGTCTCTGAGGCCGTGTTTTTACTGTTTTCTTCTTCCACAGTCACGCCCACTCCTGGTCACGTGTGGATCCTATTGTGCATGTTTTAGACAGATCTATTATACATGTTTTAGGTCATATACATGATGCCCCGGGCTGGGACAGATCCTATTGTACATGTTTTGGACAGATCTATTGTACATGTTTTGGACAGATCCTATTGTACATGTTTTGGACAGATCTATTGTACATGTTTTGGACAGATCTATTGTACATGTTTTGGACAGATCCTATTGTACATGTTTTGGACAGATCCTATAGTACATGTTTTGGACAGATCCTATTGTACATGTTTTGGACAGATCCTATTGTACATGTTTTGGACAGATCTATTGTACATGTTTTGGACAGATCCTATTGTACATGTTTTGGACAGATCTATTATACATGTTTTGGACAGATCCTATTGTACATGTTTTGGACAGATCCTATTGTACATGTTTTGGACAGATCTATTGTACATGTTTTGGACAGATCTATTGTACATGTTTTGGACAGATCTATTGTACATGTTTTGGACAGATCCTATTGTACATGTTTTGGACAGATCTATTGTACATGTTTTGGACAGATCTATTGTACATGTTTTGGACAGATCTATTGTACATGTTTTAGACAGATCTATTGTACATGTTTTGGACAGATCTATTGTACATGTTTTGGACAGATCTATTGTACATGTTTTGGACAGATCTATTGTACATGTTTTGGACAGATCCTATTGTACATGTTTTGGACAGATCTATTGTACATGTTTTGGACAGATCTATTGTACATGTTTTGGACAGATCCTATTGTACATGTTTTGGACAGATCCTATTGTACATGTTTTGGACAGATCTATTGTACATGTTTTGGACAGATCTATTGTACATGTTTTGGACAGATCTATTGTACATGTTTTGGACAGATCCTATTGTACATGTTTTGGACAGATCTATTGTACATGTTTTGGACAGATCTATTATACATGTTTTGGACAGATCTATTGTACATGTTTTGGACAGATCTATTGTACATGTTTTGGACAGATCTATTGTACATGTTTTAGACAGATCTATTGTACATGTTTTGGACAGATCTATTGTACATGTTTTGGACAGATCTATTGTACATGTTTTGGACAGATCTATTGTACATGTTTTAGACAGATCTATTGTACATGTTTTGGACAGATCTATTGTACATGTTTTGGACAGATCCTATTGTACATGTTTTGGACAGATCTATTGTACATGTTTTGGACAGATCTATTGTACATGTTTTGGACAGATCTATTGTACATGTTTTGGACAGATCTATTGTACATGTTTTGGACAGATCTATTGTACATGTTTTGGACAGTTCTATTGTACATGTTTTGGACAGTTCTATTGTACATGTTTTGGACAGATCCTATTGTACATGTTTTAGACAGATCTATTGTACATGTTTTGGACAGATCTATTGTACATGTTTTGGACAGATCCTATTGTACATGTTTTGGACAGTTCTATTGTACATGTTTTGGACAGTTCTATTGTACATGTTTTGGACAGATCTATTGTACATGTTTTGGACAGATCTATTGTACATGTTTTGGACAGATCTATTGTACATGTTTTGGACAGATCTATTGTACATGTTTTGGACAGATCTATTGTACATGTTTTGGACAGATCTATTGTACATGTTTTGGACAGATCTATTGTACATGTTTTGGACAGATCTATTGTACATGTTTTGGACAGTTCTATTGTACATGTTTTGGACAGATTTATTATACATGTTTTGGACAGATCTATTGTACATGTTTTGGACAGATCCTATTGTACATGTTTTGGACAGATCCTATTGTACATGTTTTGGACAGTTCTATTGTACATGTTTTGGACAGTTCTATTGTACATGTTTTGGACAGATCCTATTGTACATGTTTTGGACAGATCCTATTGTACATGTTTTGGACAGTTCTATTGTACATGTTTTGGACAGATCTATTGTACATGTTTTGGACAGTTCTATTGTACATGTTTTGGACAGATCTATTGTACATGTTTTGGACAGATCTATTGTACATGTTTTGGACAGATCTATTGTACATGTTTTGGACAGATCTATTGTACATGTTTTGGACAGATCTATTGTACATGTTTTGGACAGATCTATTGTACATGTTTTGGACAGATCTATTGTACATGTTTTGGACAGATCTATTGTACATGTTTTGGACAGATCTATTGTACATGTTTTGGACAGATCTATTGTACATGTTTTAGACAGATCCTATTGTACATGTTTTGGGCAGATCTATTGTACATGTTTTGGACAGATCTATTGTACATGTTTTGGACAGATCTATTGTACATGTTTTGGACAGATCCTATTGTACATGTTTTGGACAGATCTATTGTACATGTTTTGGACAGATCTATTGTACATGTTTTGGACAGATCTATTATACATGTTTTGGACAGATCTATTGTACATGTTTTGGACAGATCTATTGTACATGTTTTGGACAGATCTATTGTACATGTTTTGGACAGATCTATTATACATGTTTTGGACAGATCTATTGTACATGTTTTAGACAGATCCTATTGTACATGTTTTGGACAGATCTATTGTACATGTTTTGGACAGATCCTATTGTACATGTTTTGGACAGATCTATTGTACATGTTTTGGACAGATCTGTTGTACATGTTTTGGACAGATCTATTGTACATGTTTTGGACAGATCTATTGTACATGTTTTGGACAGATCTATTGTACATGTTTTGGACAGATCTATTGTACATGTTTTGGACAGATCTATTGTACATGTTTTGGACAGATCTATTGTACATGTTTTGGACAGATCTATTGTACATGTTTTGGACAGATCTATTGTACATGTTTTGGACAGATCCTATTGTACATGTTTTGGACAGATCTATTGTACATGTTTTGGACAGATCTATTGTACATGTTTTGGACAGATCTATTGTACATGTTTTGGACAGATCCTATTGTACATGTTTTGGACAGATCTATTGTACATGTTTTGGACAGATCTATTGTACATGTTTTGGACAGATCCTATTGTACATGTTTTGGACAGATCCTATTGTACATGTTTTGGACAGATCCTATTGTACATGTTTTGGACAGATCCTATTGTACATGTTTTGGACAGATCTATTATACATGTTTTGGACAGATCTATTGTACATGTTTTGGACAGATCTATTGTACATGTTTTGGACAGATCTATTATACATGTTTTGGACAGATCTATTGTACATGTTTTAGACAGATCCTATTGTACATGTTTTGGACAGATCTATTGTACATGTTTTGGACAGATCCTATTGTACATGTTTTGGACAGATCTATTGTACATGTTTTGGACAGATCTATTGTACATGTTTTGGACAGATCCAATTATACATGTTTTGGACAGATCTATTGTACATGTTTTAGACAGATCCTATTGTACATGTTTTGGACAGATCTATTGTACATGTTTTGGACAGATCCTATTGTACATGTTTTGGACAGATCCTATTGTACATGTTTTGGACAGATCTATTGTACATGTTTTGGACAGATCTTATTGTACATGTTTTGGACAGATCTATTGTACATGTTTTGGACAGATCTATTGTACATGTTTTGGACAGATCCTATTGTACATGTTTTGGACAGATCTATTGTACATGTTTTGGACAGATCTATTGTACATGTTTTGGACAGATCTATTGTACATGTTTTGGACAGATCCTATTGTACATGTTTTGGACAGATCTATTGTACATGTTTTGGACAGATCTATTGTACATGTTTTGGACAGATCCTATTGTACATGTTTTGGACAGATCCTATTGTACATGTTTTGGACAGATCTATTGTACATGTTTTGGACAGATCCTATTGTACATGTTTTGGACAGATCTATTGTACATGTTTTGGACAGATCCTATTGTACATGTTTTGGACAGATCTATTGTACATGTTTTGGACAGATCCTATTGTACATGTTTTGGACAGATCCTATTGTACATGTTTTGGACAGATCTATTATACATGTTTTGGACAGATCTATTATACATGTTTTGGACAGATCTATTGTACATGTTTTGGACAGATCTATTGTACATGTTTTGGACAGATCTATTGTACATGTTTTAGACAGATCTATTGTACATGTTTTGGACAGATCTATTGTACATGTTTTGGACAGATCTATTGTACATGTTTTGGACAGATCTATTGTATATGTTTTGGACAGATCCTATTGTACATGTTTTGGACAGATCTATTATACATGTTTTGGACAGATCTATTGTACATGTTTTGTACAGATCCTATTGTACATGTTTTAGACAGATCTATTGTACATGTTTTGGACAGATCCTATTGTACATGTTTTGGACAGATCTATTGTACATGTTTTGGACAGATCCTATTGTACATGTTTTGGACAGATCTATTGTACATGTTTTGGACAGATCCTATTATACATGTTTTGGACAGATCTATTGTACATGTTTTGGACAGATCCTATTATACATGTTTTGGACAGATCTATTGTACATGTTTTGGACAGATCCTATTGTACATGTTTTGGACAGATCTATTGTACATGTTTTGGACAGATCCTATTGTACATGTTTTGGACAGATCTATTATACATGTTTTGGACAGATCCTATTGTACATGTTTTGGACAGATCCTATTGTACATGTTTTGGACAGATCTATTGTACATGTTTTGGACAGATCTATTGTACATGTTTTGGACAGATCTATTGTACATGTTTTGGACAGATCCTATTGTACATGTTTTGGACAGATCTATTGTACATGTTTTGGACAGATCCTATTATACATGTTTTGGACAGATCTATTGTACATGTTTTGGACAGATCTATTGTACATGTTTTGGACAGATCTATTGTACATGTTTTGGACAGATCCTATTGTACATGTTTTGGACAGATCTATTGTACATGTTTTGGACAGATCTATTATACATGTTTTGGACAGATCTATTGTACATGTTTTGGACAGATCTATTGTACATGTTTTGGACAGATCTATTGTACATGTTTTGGACAGATCCTATTGTACATGTTTTGGACAGATCTATTGTACATGTTTTGGACAGATCTATTGTACATGTTTTGGACAGATCCAATTATACATGTTTTGGACAGATCTATTGTACATGTTTTAGACAGATCCTATTGTACATGTTTTGGACAGATCTATTGTACATGTTTTGGACAGATCCTATTGTACATGTTTTGGACAGATCTATTGTACATGTTTTGGACAGATCTATTGTACATGTTTTGGGCAGATCTATTGTACATGTTTTGGACAGATCCTATTGTACATGTTTTGGACAGATCTATTGTACATGTTTTGGACAGATCCTATTATACATGTTTTGGACAGATCTATTGTACATGTTTTGGACAGATCCTATTATACATGTTTTGGACAGATCTATTGTACATGTTTTGGACAGATCTATTATACATGTTTTGGACAGATCTATTGTACATGTTTTGGACAGATCCTATTATACATGTTTTGGACAGATCTATTGTACATGTTTTGGACAGATCTATTGTACATGTTTTGGACAGATCCTATTATACATGTTTTGGACAGATCTATTGTACATGTTTTGGACAGATCTATTGTACATGTTTTGGACAGATCTCTTGTACATGTTTTGGACAGATCCTATTGTACATGTTTTGGACAGATCTATTGTACATGTTTTGGACAGATCTATTGTACATGTTTTGGACAGATCCTATTATACATGTTTTGGACAGATCTATTGTACATGTTTTGGACAGATCTATTGTACATGTTTTGGACAGATCTATTGTACATGTTTTGGACAGATCTATTGTACATGTTTTGGACAGATCTATTGTACATGTTTTGGACAGATCCTATTGTACATGTTTTGGACAGATCTATTGTACATGTTTTGGACAGATCCTATTGTACATGTTTTGGACAGATCCTATTGTACATGTTTTGGACAGATCCTATTGTACATGTTTTGGACAGATCTCTTGTACATGTTTTGGACAGATCCTATTGTACATGTTTTGGACAGATCCTATTGTACATGTTTTGGACAATTCTATTGTACATGTTTTAGACAGATCTATTGTACATGTTTTAGACAGATCTATTGTACATGTTTTGGACAGATCCTATTGTACATGTTTTGGACAGATCTATTGTACATGTTTTGGACAGATCCTATTGTACATGTTTTGGACAGATCCTATTGTACATGTTTTGGACAGATCCTATTGTACATGTTTTGGACAGATCTATTGTACATGTTTTGGACAGATCCTATTGTACATGTTTTGGACAGATCTATTGTACATGTTTTGGACAGATCCTATTGTACATGTTTTGGACAGATCTATTGTACATGTTTTGGACAGATCTATTATACATGTTTTGGGCAGATCTATTGTACATGTTTTGGACAGATCTATTGTACATGTTTTGGACAGATCCTATTGTACATGTTTTGGACAGATCCTATTGTACATGTTTTAGACAGATCCTATTGTACATGTTTTGGACAGATCTATTGTACATGTTTTGGACAGATCTATTGTACATGTTTTAGACAGATCCTATTGTACATGTTTTGGACAGATCCTATTGTACATGTTTTAGACAGATCCTATTGTACATGTTTTAGACAGATCCTATTGTACATGTTTTGGACAGATCTATTGTACATGTTTTGGACAGATCTATTGTACATGTTTTGGACAGATCTATTGTACATGTTTTGGACAGATCCTATTGTACATGTTTTGGACAGATCTATTGTACATGTTTTAGACAGATCTATTGTACATGTTTTGGACAATTCTATTGTACATGTTTTAGACAGATCTATTGTACATGTTTTAGACAGATCTATTGTACATGTTTTGGACAGATCCTATTGTACATGTTTTGGACAGATCCTATTGTACATGTTTTGGACAGATCCTATTGTACATGTTTTGGACAGATCCTATTGTACATGTTTTGGACAGATCTATTGTACATGTTTTGGACAGATCCTATTGTACATGTTTTGGACAGATCTATTATACATGTTTTGGACAGATCTATTGTACATGTTTTGGACAGATCTATTGTACATGTTTTGGACAGATCTATTGTACATGTTTTGGACAGATCTATTATACATGTTTTGGACAGATCTATTGTACATGTTTTAGACAGATCTATTGTACATGTTTTGGACAGATCCTATTGTACATGTTTTGGACAGATCTATTGTACATGTTTTGGACAGATCTATTGTACATGTTTTAGACAGATCTATTGTACATGTTTTGGACAGATCCTATTGTACATGTTTTGGACAGATCTATTGTACATGTTTTGGACAGATCTATTATACATGTTTTGGACAGATCTATTGTACATGTTTTGGACAGATCCTATTGTACATGTTTTGGACAGATCCTATTGTACATGTTTTGGACAGATCTATTGTACATGTTTTGGACAGATCTATTGTACATGTTTTGGACAGATCTATTGTACATGTTTTGGACAGATCTATTATACATGTTTTGGACAGATCCTATTATACATGTTTTGGACAGATCTATTGTACATGTTTTAGGTCATATAAATTATGCCCCGGGCTGGGACAGATCCTATTGTACATGTTTTGGACAGATCCTATTGTACATGTTTTAGGTCATATAAATGATGCCCCGGGCTGGGACAGATCCTATTGTACATGTTTTAGGTCATATAAATTATGCCCCGGGCTGGGACAGATCCTATTGTACATGTTTTGGACAGATCCTATTGTACATGTTTTAGGTCATATAAATGATGCCCCGGGCTGGGACAGATCCTATTGTACATGTTTTAGGTCATATAAATGATGCCCCGGGCTGGGACAGATCCTATTGTACATGTTTTAGGTCATATAAATGATGCCCCGGGCTGAGACAGATCCTATTGTACATGTTTTAGGTCATATAAATGATGCCCCGGGCTGAGACAGATCCTATTGTACATGTTTTAGGTCATATAAATGAAGCCCCGGGCTGGGACAGATCCTATTGTACATGTTTTAGGTCATATAAATGATGCCCCGGGCTGGGACAGATCCTATTGTACATGTTTTAGGTCATATAAATGATGCCCTGGGCTGGGACAGATCCTATTGTACATGTTTTAGGTCATATAAATGATGCCCCGGGCTGGGACAGATCCTATTGTACATGTTTTAGGTCATATACATGATGCCCCGGGCTGGGACAGATCCTATTGTGCATGTTTTAGGTCATATAAATGATGCCCTGGGCTGGGACAGATCCTATTGTACATGTTTTAGGTCATATACATGATGCCCCGGGCTGGGACAGATCCTATTGTACATGTTTTAGGTCATATACATGATGCCCCGGGCTGGGACAGATCCTATTGTACATGTTTTAGGTCATATAAATGATGCCCCGGGCTGGGACAGATCCTATTATACATGTTTTAGGTCATATAAATGATGCTCCGGGCTGGGACAGATCCTATTGTACATGTTTTAGGTCATATAAATGAAGCCCCGGGCTGGGACAGATCCTATTGTACATGTTTTGGACAGATCCTATTGTACATGTTTTGGACAGATCTATTGTACATGTTTTGGACAGATCTATTGTACATGTTTTGGACAGATCTATTGTACATGTTTTGGACAGATCTATTGTACATGTTTTGGACAGATCTAAAGGAGCTGCTGGGTGATAATCTCTGAACCTAATCCCGTGTTAGTGAATGGGAGCGGCGGCCGCGGCACAAAGGCTCCGTCAGCCTCAGCCTTCGCCGCCGCCTTCGCCGCCGCCTTCGCCGCCGCCTCAGATTAATCCGGCGCCGTTTGACACGGAGGTCTTTGAACGTGACAGGCCCTGAACGCACCACGGGGGGAAAAACAGGATTTACGGAGATTCATCTGCTTTTACTCATCTGCCTCTGCATTAAAAATAGATCAGAACAAACCGCTCTCGCAGAGTCATTAGGACCAGAGCCAGGCGGAAACTTTCCCTCAGAGCTCCGGGAACTTTGGGAACTTTGGGAACTTTGGGAACTTTGGGAACAGGTTTCTCTCAAAGCAAACACCTTTTTTTCACTCTTTTTTTTTACACGCTTTTGTCGCTTTATGGTGATGTTTTGCCACGTTTTCATCCTCGTTTTCGAAGGCTTTTGTCTCTGAGCGTTTAGATTCGGGTAAAGCCGCCGTGATTGTGCGTCTGTGATTGTGTGATTTTGTGTGTCGTGCGTTTGTGTCTGAGCTTTAAAGACACAAACTGAAGCCTGGTTTTCAGAGTGGCCTCATTAGTCTGTGCAGCAGCCAAGTATGTCCTCATTAGGCTGGATCCTCACAGGGACTCGCATCAGCAGGACAGCAGTGGGAGCAGCAGTAGTGGTAGTAGTAGTAGTAGTAGTAGTAGTAGTAGTAGTAGTAGTAGTAGTAGTAGTAGTAGTAGTTAAAGTATTTGTAGTGTTTTGTTTGTGTGTTTCTGGATGTCTGAGCTCGACTCGTGTTGAATAAAAAGCCTGAAAAGCCTGTGTGTGCACGTGCAGAGGGCTGTTAATGTTGTGTGTTTAAGTGTGTGTGTGTGTGTGTGTGTGTGTGTGTGTGTGTGTGTGTGTGTGTGTGTGTGTGTGTGTGCGTGTGTGTGTGTGTGTGTGTGTGTGTGTGTGGTGTGTGTGTAATGGAAGTGTGCTCAGATGAAGGGACGAGATGAAAGAGCGTTTATTCTGCGCTGCCCTGAGGCGAAAGGCTGCGGGCCGCGCTGACGGGGGGGGGGAGGGATGGGGGAGGGGGGGAGTGCACGGGGGGGGGGGGGGGGGAGGGGGCGCGCACGACACGAGGGGGAGCGTGCACGAGGGGTACAGTGTTTGTGTCACAGACGAGTTTAATGCGTCTCATTAAAGGCTCACTGATTGGACCCTTGTTCCTTCTGCCTCGTTTACGCCACTTCACCCCCCCCTCCCTCTCTTCCCCCCCTCCCCCCTCCCTCCCCCCTTCTCTCCCCCCTTCCTCTCCCCCCCCCTCCCCCCCCCCTCCCCTCCCCCCCCCTCCCTCTGAGTCTGTGTGAGTCAAAGTCTCTTTTAAGTCTTTCATGAAAAACATCGAAGGATTTTCACACATTTTTCTAAACGTTTTTGAAACGAGCCTCAAAAACAGCCCGTTATCCGCGGCGCTTTAGCCCAGCGTGTGTGGGGGGGGGGGTCATGAGGGGGGGGGGGGTCATGAGGGGGGGTCATGGGGGGGGGGGCAGTACTTTATCGATACTCGGTTTCTGATACCGAAACCAAAACGTGTCGTCTAAGAACCAGAAACAGAAGCATGATGAGGTGAGAGTAGATCAGGGGAGGTTAGGGGGGGGGGTCAGAGGTCACGGGGGGGTCAGAGGGGGGTCACAGGGGGGGGGTCAGAGGTACCTTTTGTTCATGATGAGGATGACTCCGAGGAAGATGATGATGAAGAGCAGGATTCCGGCGATGGCTCCGGCGATTTTCACCGTGTGGTCGGACTGATGCTCCGTCTCCGGCTCCGGGCGGCGATGTGGCCAATCCTGGAAGAACTACAGGGTCAGAACTACAGGACCGGGAACTACAGGACCGGGAACTACAGGAACTACAGGAACTACAGGAACTACAGGAACTACAGGAACTACAGGACCAGGAAGTACAAGACCAGGAACTACAGGGTCAGAACTACAGGACCGGGAACTACAGGACCGGGAACTACAGGACCGGGAACTACAGGAACTACAGGACCGGGAAGTACAATATCTACAAGAACTACAGGGTCAGAGGAACTACAGGACCAGGAAGTACAAGACCAGGAAGTACAAGACCAGGAAGTACAAGACCAGGAACTACAATATCTACAAGAACTACAGAACCAGGAAGTACAGGACCGGGAACTACAGGACCAGGAAGTACAAGACCAGGAAGTACAAGACCAGGAACTACAAGACCAGGAACTACAAGACCAGGAACTACAATATCTACAAGAACTACAGGACCAGGAAGTACAAGACCAGGAAGTGCAAGACCTGGAAGTACAAGACCAGGAACTACAGGACCTGGAAGTACAAGACCAGGAAGTACAAGACCAGGAAGTGCAAGACCAGGAAGTACAAGACCAGGAAGTACAAGACCAGGAACTACAAGACCAGGAAGTACAAGACCAGGAAGTACAAGACCAGGAACTACAAGACCAGGAAGTACAAGACCAGGAAGTACAGGACCAGGAAGTACAAGACCAGGAAGTACAAGACCAGGAACTACAGGACCTGCACAGGATCAGGGATTGTTTTGTTTCTTTTTGTATTTTTTTTTAAAACTATTTTTCGTGTTGTTTTGCATAATTAAGCTTTTTTTATTGTAATTTTTTTTTAACGTTTTTATTTTTGTCGTCATGTCTTTTTTCTTTTTTTTCCCGCTGTTTTTTCATAATTTTTTCATAATTTTTCATAATTTTTCATCATTTTTCATCATTTTTTTCCCTGTGTTGTTTGAACTACACATTTTTCACCTCCTTTTTTTCTGTTTTCTCCACGTTTTCCATTTTTTAGGTCATTTTTTTTTCACCAAAACATGAAAAAACACGACAGAGAAACGTCAACAAAAGGGATTTTTCTGTTGCTTTTTCACATTTTTTTTACATTAATTTCGTTTTTGTCATAACTCGTCACGTTTTTATCCATTTTCTCCACATTTATGCTTTTTTTCTTTCCCTTTTCCATCATGTTGCCCAGTCTTCCCCCAATAATGTCAGTTATTAAAGCAAACTGTGTGTGTTTTTGGAATCGGGTCTTTTTTGTCGATACCGATACTGATACTTCATATATGGGTGAATGTATTTCAATCAATACACATTTCTAAAACTGGTTATTTTATATAATTAACTGGCCAATTAAAACGATATTACTTTAACTGGTTAATTACACAAAATATGGAATAAATGACACGTAGAGCTCAAACCATGTCCAAATATCAGAGTTTAAACATCAACACAAAGAACGGATTTTCTCTAAGTATCGGAAGAAAATCTCTGACTTTCCATGTTCAGCTGTTGTAAACCTGATGTAGATTTGTAGGGAGGATTCACACTGTTTATGAGCTCAGATTATTGTTTTAAGGAAGCCTAAAAAGTAAATAGGAAAAGAGACTGACAGTACTTCAAAGGGGTGGGACTAAATAAGTGTTTACTTCCCCCCTCCTTTTCGCCTAATCTCAAATGTGCAAAAGGTAAAACTAAATAGTTTGTCCTAAGACGTAGATGTGTCGAGCTGCACGTCTGAAACTGAGCTCATCTGCCACGATCACGGCAGGCTGTGTTTCAGTTCGTATGAGTTTGTGTTTTTATGTTTTGTTTATGGTGCGAATAAAATCTTACAATACAATACAATACAATACTACTGTAAGACTAATTACACAAACAATATTTAAATTAATATAGGGCTGCTCGATTATTGTAAAAAAAATAACCACAATTATTTTTGTCATAATTGAAATCACGATTATTCAAACGATTATTTGTTGACTTTAAAAAAATCCATCAAAAAAGTGACAAAAAATCCATCAAAAAAGTGACAAAAATCCATCCAAAAAAAGACAAAATCCATCCAAAAAAAGACAAAAATCCATCCAAAAAAAGACAAAAATCCATCCAAAAAAGACAAAAATCCATCCAAAAAAAGACAAAAATCCATCAAAAAGTGACAAAAATCCATCAAAAAAGTGACAAAAATCCATCAAAAAAAATGACAAAAATCCATCAAAAAAGTGACAAAAATCCATCAAAAAAATGACAAAAATCCATCAAAAAAGTGACAAAAATCCATCAAAAAAGTGACAAAAAATCCAGCAAAAAAGTGACAAAAATCCATCAAAAAAAAAAAAAAGAAAAAAATATATATATATATATGTAATCGATTTTTTGCGATTATGCTAATTTTTGTAATCGTTTACTGTTGTAATCGAAATCGTAATCGAATTTCGATTAATTGCACAGCCCTAAATTAATACTTAAATGACAAACAGAACCTAAACCAGAACGATCAGCCCGGCTCAGGTCAATCCTTTGCTGTTGTGGCTGTTCTGGCTCAAAACAAAGAAATAAATCTTCCTCTTGTGTTGATAATCGCTGCCCCGCCTTCTTTTTACATATGCAAATTAGCATCGATACTTTTTGCCCAATATCGATAATTAAAAGTAGCCGTTTGGTATCGATCCGCCCATCCTAGTTGGGATTAACGGCTATTTCAAAGAGCCGTTCAAAGAGCCCCCCCCCGGTTCCTTTGCTGAGCAGCTGTACCTGTTAAAGTGGCCGCCTCCATTATCGGCTCCGACTCCGGGTTTAATTTCACCGAGGAAAATAGTTTCAGCTCAGACTCTGATCCATTTAGACTTCAATCTCCCGCGGTCGCCTCGGGAGCCCCCCCCCGGGACCCCCCTCCCCCCTGACTCCCCCCCTCCCCCCCCCTCCCCCTCCCCCTCCATCAGCCGCTCAGACCTGTCGTCCTGTTTTCACTCGTTTATCATTTCAAACACTCTTACATCCAGCTGCAGATACACCAGAAACATCTGTATAATGCACTGCAGATACACCAGAAACATCTGTATAATGCACTGCAGATACACCAGAAACATCTGTATAATGAACTGCAGATACACCAGAAACATCTGTCCACATTTCCACAGATTTTTTACAATTTTCCTTAATTTTTTTTTTCCCAATTTGTTTTTTCCTTTTTTTATTCATATTTTTTGCCATATTTTCAATTTTTTCTTAATTTTCCCCTATTTTTATTTTCTCTTTTCTTCTCTTTTTCTTTATTATTTTTCTTTATTATTTTTCTTTATTATTTTTCTTTATTATTTTTCTTTATTATTTTTGTTTATTATTTTTGTTTATTATTTTTCTTTATTATTTTTATTAATTATTTTTGTTCATTATTTTTCTTTATTATTTTTGTTTATTATTTTTCTTTATTATTTTTCTTTATTATTTTTGTTCATTATTTTTCTTTATTATTTTTGTTCATTATTTTTCTTTATTATTTTCTTTGTTATTTTTCTTTATTATTTTTTCTTCATTATTTTTCTTTATTATTTTTGTTCATTATTTTTCTTCATTATTTTTCTTTATTATTTTTGTTCATTATTTTTCTTTATTATTTTTCTTTATTATTTTTCTTATTATTTTTCTTTATTATTTTTCTTTATTATTTTTCATTATTATTTTCTTATTATTTTTCTTTATTATTTTTCTTTATTATTTTTGTTCATTATTTTTCTTTATTATTTTTCTTTGTTATTTTTCTTTATTATTTTTCTTCATTATTTTTCTTTATTATTTTTGTTCATTATTTTTCTTCATTATTTTTCTTTATTATTTTTGTTCATTATTTTTCTTTATTATTTTTCTTTATTATTTTTCTATTATTTTTCTTTATTATTTTTCATTATTATTTTTCTTTATTATTTTTCTTTATTATTTTTCTTTATTATTTTTCTTTTGTCGTCTGATTTCTTTCACTTTGTT
>NC_136869.1:108262-141446 GCF_951799975.1 Gobius niger
GGGTTTAGGAGGAGAAGGAGGAGAAGGAGAGGGTTAAAGGTCACACTTCAGGAGGACAAGGAGGAGAAGGAGAGGGTTATAGGTCACACTTCAGGAGGAGAAGGAGGAGAAGGAGAGGGTTATAGGTCACACTTCAGGAGGAGAAGGAGAAGGAGAGGGTTATAGGTCACACTTCAGGAGGAGAAGGAGGAGAAGGAGAGGGTTATAGGTCACACTTCAGGAGGAGAAGGAGGAGAAGGAGAGGGTTATAGGTCACACTTCAGGAGGAGAAGGAGAAGGAGAGGGTTATAGGTCACACTTCAGGAGGAGAAGGAGGAGAAGGAGAGGGTTAAAGGTCACACTTCAGGAGGAGAAGAAGAAGGAGAGGGTTACAGGTCACACTTCAGGAGGAGAAGGAGAAGGAGAGGGTTATAGGTCACACTTCAGGAGGAGAAGGAGAGGGTTATAGGTCACACTTCAGGAGGAGAAGAAGGAGAGGGTTATAGGTCACACTTCAGGAGGAGAAGGAGAAGGACAGGGTTATAGGTCACACTTCAGGAGGAGAAGGAGAAGGACAGGGTTATAGGTCACACTTCAGGAGGAGAAGGAGAAGAAGGAGAGGGTTATAGGTCACACTTCAGGAGGAGAAGGAGAAGAAGGAGAGGGTTAAAGGTCACACTTCAGGAGGAGAAGGAGGAGAATGAGAGGGTTATAGGTCACACTTCAGGAGGAGAAGGAGCAGAAGGAGAGGGTTAAAGGTCACACTTCAGGAAGCAAAGAACAGACGGGGTTTAGGAGGAGAAGGAGGAGAAGGAGAGGGTTATAGGTCACACTTCAGGAGGAGAAGGAGAGGGTTAAAGGTCACACTTCAGGAGGAGAAGGAGCAGAAGGAGAGGGTTAAAGGTCACACTTCAGGAAGCAAAGAACAGACGGGGTTTAGGAGGAGAAGGAGGAGAAGGAGAGGGTTATAGGTCACACTTCAGGAGGAGAAGGAGCAGAAGGAGAGGGTTAAAGGTCACACTTCAGGAGGAGAAGGAGCAGAAGGAGAGGGTTAAAGGTCACACTTCAGGAAGCAAAGAACAGACGGGGTTTAGGAGGAGAAGGAGCAGAAGGAGAGGGTTATAGGTCACACTTCAGGAGGAGAAGGAGCAGAAGGAGAGGGTTAAAGGTCACACTTCAGGAGGAGAAGGAGGAGAAGGAGAGGGTTAAAGGTCACACTTCAGGAGACAAAGAACAGACGGGTTTAGGAGGAGAAGGAGGAGAAGGAGAAGAAGGAGAGGGTTACAGGTCACGCTTCAGGAGGAGAAGGAGAGGGTTAAAGGTCAGACTTCAGGAGGAGAAGGAGGAGAAGGAGAGGGTTATAGGTCACACTTCAGGAGGAGGAGGAGGAGAAGGAGAGGGTTATAGGTCACACTTCACGAGGAGAAGGAGAAGGAGAGGGTTATAGGTCACACTTCTGATATTTCCTGCTATTGCTCTCAATATTTTCTCCCCAATTTTCCTCAAATTTTGCCAGATTTTTTTCCAAGTTTTCTTTATTTTTCTCCCCAATGTTTTCTCCCTATTTCACCCCATTTTTAACAGTTTTTTTCCCCCAGTTCTCCCTCAATTGTTTTCTCAATTTTCATTATTTTTTTCCCCAATTTTTTTTTCTTTCACTTTCCCCCATGTCCCCATTTACTTTCCCCCATGTCCCCATTTACTTTCCCCCATGTCCCCATTTACTTTCCCCCATGTCCCCTCTTACTTTCCCTCATGTCCCCTCTTACTTTCCCCCATGTCCCCTCTTACTTTCCCCCATGTCCCCTCTTACTTTCCCCCATGTCCCCTCTTACTTTCCCTCATGTCCCCTCTTACTTTCCCCCATGTCCCCATTTACTTTCCCCCATGTCCCCATTTACTTTCCCCCATGTCCCCATTTACTTTCCCCCATGTCCCCTCTTACTTTCCCTCATGTCCCCTCTTACTTTCCCCCATGTCCCCTCTTACTTTCCCCCATGTCCCCTCTTACTTTCCCCCATGTCCCCTCTTACTTCCCCCCATGTCCCCTCTTACTTTCCCCCATGTCCCCTCTTACTTTCCCCCATGTCCCCTCTTACTTTCCCCCATGTCCCCTCTTACTTTCCCCCATGTCCCCTCTTCATTTCCCCCATGTCCCTCCTTACTTTCCCCCATGTCCCTCCTTACTTTCCCCCACGTCCCCCCCTACTTTCCCCCATGTCCCCTCTTACTTTCCCCCATGTCCCCTCTTACTTTCCCCCATGTCCTCTCTTACTTTCCCCCATGCCCCCTCTTACTTTCCCCCATGTCCCCTCTTACTTTCCCCCATGTCCCCTCTTACTTTCCCCCATGTCCCCCCCTACTTTCCCCCATGTCCCCTCTTACTTTCCCCCATGTCCCCTCTTACTTTCCCCCATGTCCTCTCTTACTTTCCCCCATGCCCCCTCTTACTTTCCCCCATGTCCCCTCTTACTTTCCCCCATGTCCCCTCTTACTTTCCCCCATGTCCCCTCTTCATTTCCCCCATGTCCCTCCTTACTTTCCCCCATGTCCCCTCTTACTTTCCCCCATGTCCCCTCTTACTTTCCCCCATGTCCTCTCTTACTTTCCCCCATGCCCCCTCTTACTTTCCCCCATGTCCCCTCTTACTTTCCCCCATGTCCCCCCTTACTTTCCCCCATGTCCCGTCTTACTTTCCCCCATGCAAAGAACAGACGGGGTTTAGGAGGAGAAGGAGCAGAAGGAGAGGGTTATAGGTCACACTTCAGGAGGAGAAGGAGCAGAAGGAGAGGGTTAAAGGTCACACTTCAGGAGGAGAAGGAGGAGAAGGAGAGGGTTAAAGGTCACACTTCAGGAGACAAAGAACAGACGGGTTTAGGAGGAGAAGGAGGAGAAGGAGAAGAAGGAGAGGGTTACAGGTCACGCTTCAGGAGGAGAAGGAGAGGGTTAAAGGTCAGACTTCAGGAGGAGAAGGAGGAGAAGGAGAGGGTTATAGGTCACACTTCAGGAGGAGGAGGAGGAGAAGGAGAGGGTTATAGGTCACACTTCACGAGGAGAAGGAGAAGGAGAGGGTTATAGGTCACACTTCTGATATTTCCTGCTATTGCTCTCAATATTTTCTCCCCAATTTTCCTCAAATTTTGCCAGATTTTTTTCCAAGTTTTCTTTATTTTTCTCCCCAATGTTTTCTCCCTATTTCACCCCATTTTTAACAGTTTTTTTCCCCCAGTTCTCCCTCAATTGTTTTCTCAATTTTCATTATTTTTTTCCCCAATTTTTTTTTCTTTCACTTTCCCCCATGTCCCCATTTACTTTCCCCCATGTCCCCATTTACTTTCCCCCATGTCCCCATTTACTTTCCCCCATGTCCCCTCTTACTTTCCCTCATGTCCCCTCTTACTTTCCCCCATGTCCCCTCTTACTTTCCCCCATGTCCCCTCTTACTTTCCCCCATGTCCCCTCTTACTTCCCCCCATGTCCCCTCTTACTTTCCCCCATGTCCCCTCTTACTTTCCCCCATGTCCCCTCTTACTTTCCCCCATGTCCCCTCTTACTTTCCCCCATGTCCCCTCTTCATTTCCCCCATGTCCCTCCTTACTTTCCCCCATGTCCCTCCTTACTTTCCCCCACGTCCCCCCCTACTTTCCCCCATGTCCCCTCTTACTTTCCCCCATGTCCCCTCTTACTTTCCCCCATGTCCTCTCTTACTTTCCCCCATGCCCCCTCTTACTTTCCCCCATGTCCCCTCTTACTTTCCCCCATGTCCCCTCTTACTTTCCCCCATGTCCCCTCTTCATTTCCCCCATGTCCCTCCTTACTTTCCCCCATGTCCCCTCTTACTTTCCCCCATGTCCCCTCTTACTTTCCCCCATGTCCTCTCTTACTTTCCCCCATGCCCCCTCTTACTTTCCCCCATGTCCCCTCTTACTTTCCCCCATGTCCCCCCTTACTTTCCCCCATGTCCCCTCTTACTTTCCCCCATGTCCCCCTTTACTTTCCCCCATGTCCCCTCTTACTTTCCCCCATGTCCCGTCTTACTTTCCCCCATGTCTCCTCTTACTTTCCCCCATGTCCCCCCTTACTTTCCCCCATGTCCCCCCTTACTTTCCCCCATGTCCCCTCTTACTTTCCCCCATGTCCCCCCTTACTTTCCCCCATGTCCCCCCTTACTTTCCCCCATGTCCCCTCTTACTTTCCCCCATGTCCCCTCTTACTTTCCCACATGTCCCC
The DNA here is from genome assembly GCF_951799975.1 of Gobius niger. Taxonomy (NCBI): domain Eukaryota; kingdom Metazoa; phylum Chordata; class Actinopteri; order Gobiiformes; family Gobiidae; genus Gobius; species Gobius niger. Next base: position 112,472 of record NC_136869.1, read on the forward strand.
TCTTACTTTCCCACATGTCCCCTCTTACTTTCCCCCATGTCTCTTCTTACTTTCCCCCATGTCCCGTCTTACTTTCCCCCATGTCCCCTCTTACTTTCCCCCATGTCCCCTCTTACTTTCCCACATGTCCCTTCTTCCTTTCCCCCATGTCTCTTCTTACTTTCCCCCATGTCCCGTCTTACTTTCCCCCATGTCCCCTCTTACTTTCCCCCATGTCCCCTCTTACTCTCCCCCATGTCCCCCCTTACTTTCCCCCATGTCCCCTCTTACTTTCCCCCATGTCCCCTCTTACTTTCCCCCATGTCCCCTCTTACTTCCCCCCATGTCCCCTCTTACTTTCCCCCATGTCCCCTCTTACTTTCCCCCATGTCCCTCCTTACTTTCCCCCATGTCCCCTCTTACTTTCCCCCATGTCCCCTCTTACTTTCCCCCATGTCTCCTCTTACTTTCCCCCATGTCCCCCCTTACTTTCCCCCATGTCCCCCCTTACTTTCCCCCATGTCCCCTCTTACTTTCCCCCATGTCCACTCTTACTTTCCCCCATGTCCCCCCTTACTTTCCCCCATGTCCCCTCTTACTTTCCCCCATGTCCCCTCTTACTTTCCCCCATGTCCCCTCTTACTTCCCCCCTTAACGTGGGACTGGCCTGACCTTCGTAGAACATCTCGAAGTCGTCCTCGCTCAGGGGCTCCGTGCTCTCCTCCGTGGCCACGCTGAAGTTCTCCAGGATGATGGCGATGTACATGTTGACCACGATGAGGAAGGAGATGATGATGTAGGTGACGAAGAAGGTGATGCCGACCGACGGGTTCCCGCAGTTCCCGCGCACCGTGGTGCCCGTGTGGGGCAGGTCCGGGTTACACTCCTGCGGCGAGTTGTTGAGGATTGGCCCCAGCAGCCCGTCCCACCTACGGCCCATAGTCACAGCATCAGACATGAGGAAAGAGGGGACATGGGGGAAAGTAAGGGGGGACATGGGGGAAAGTAAGAGGGGACATGGGGGAAAGTAAGGGGGGACATGGGGGAAAGTAAGAGGAGACATGGGGGAAAGTAAGGGGGGACATGGGGGAAAGTAAGAGAGGACATGGGGGAAAGTAAGGGGGGACATGGGGGAAAGTAAGAGAGGACATGGGGGAAAGTAAGGGGGGACATGGGGGAAAGTAAGGGGGGACATGGGGGAAAGTAAGAGGGGACATGGGGGAAAGTAAGAGGGGACATGGGGGAAAGTAAGAGGGGACATGGGGGAAAGTAAGTGGGGACATGGGGGAAAGTAAGAGGGGACATGGGGGGAAGTAAGGGGGGACATGGGGGAAAGTAAGAGGGGACATGGGGGGAAGAAAGAGGGGACATAGGGGAAAGTAATGGGGGACATGGGGGAAAGTAAGAGGGGACATGGGGGAAAGTAAGAGGGGACATGGGGGAAAGTAAGAGGGGACATGGGGGAAAGTAAGAGGGGACATGGGGGAAAGTAAGAGGGGACATGGGGGAAAGTAAGAGGGGACATGGGGGAAAGTAAGAGGGGACATGGGGGAAAGTAAGAGGGGACATGGGGGGAAGTAAGAGGGGACATAGGGGAAAGTAATGGGGGACATGGGGGAAAGTAAGAGGGGACATGGGGGAAAGTAAGAGGGGACATGGGGGAAAGTAAGGGGGGACATGGGGGAAAGTAAGGGGGGACATGGGGGAAAGTAAGGAGGGACATGGGGGAAAGTAAGAGGGGACATGGGGGAAAGTAAGAGGGGACATGGGGGAAAGTAAGAGGGGACATGGGGGAAAGTAAGAGGGGACATGGGGGAAAATAAGAGGGGACATGGGGAAAGTAAGAGGGGACATGGGGGAAAGTAAGAGGGGACATGGGGGAAAGTAAGAGGGGACATGGGGGAAAGTAAGGGGGGACATGGGGGAAAGTAAGGGGGGACATGGGGGAAAGTAAGGGGGGACATGGGGGAAAGTAAGGAGGGACATGGGGGAAAGTAAGGGGGGACATGGGGGAAAGTAAGAGGGGACATGGGGGAAAGTAAGAGGGGACATGGGGGAAAGTAAGTGGGGACATGGGGGAAAGTAAGAGGGGACATGGGGGGAAGTAAGGGGGGACATGGGGGAAAGTAAGAGGGGACATGGGGGGAAGTAAGAGGGGACATAGGGGAAAGTAATGGGGGACATGGGGGAAAGTAAGAGGGGACATGGGGGAAAGTAAGAGGGGACATGGGGGAAAGTAAGAGGGGACATGGGGGAAAGTAAGAGGGGACATGGGGGAAAGTAAGAGGGGACATGGGGGGAAGTAAGAGGGGACATAGGGGAAAGTAATGGGGGACATGGGGGAAAGTAAGAGGGGACATGGGGGAAAGTAAGAGGGGACATGGGGGAAAGTAAGGGGGGACATGGGGGAAAGTAAGGGGGGACATGGGGGAAAGTAAGGAGGGACATGGGGGAAAGTAAGAGGGGACATGGGGGAAAGTAAGAGGGGACATGGGGGAAAGTAAGAGGGGACATGGGGGAAAGTAAGAGGGGACATGGGGGAAAGTAAGAGGGGACATGGGGGAAAATAAGAGGGGACATGGGGAAAGTAAGAGGGGACATGGGGGAAAGTAAGAGGGGACATGGGGGAAAGTAAGAGGGGACATGGGGGAAAGTAAGAGGGGACATGGGGGAAAGTAAGGGGGGACATGGGGGAAAGTAAGGGGGGACATGGGGGAAAGTAAGAGGGGACATGGGGGAAAGTAAGACGGGACATGGGGGAAAGTAAGAGGGGACATGGGGGAAAGTAAGAGGGGACATGGGGGAAAGTAAGAGGGGACATGGGGGAAAGTAAGAGGGGACATGGGGGAAAGTAAGAGGGGACATGGGGGAAAGTAAGGGGGGACATGGGGGAAAGTAAGAGGGGACATGGGGGAAAGTAAGAGGGGACATGAGGGAAAGTAAGGGGGGACATGGGGGAAAGTAAGAGAGGACATGGGGAAAGTAAAGGGGGACATGGGGGAAAGTAAGAGGGGACATGGGGGAAAGTAAGAGGGGACATGAGGGAAAGTAAGGGGGGACATGGGGGAAAGTAAGAGGGGACATGGGGGAAAGTAAAGGAGGACATGGGGGAAAGTAAGAGGGGACATGGGGGAAAGTAAGGGGGGACATGGGGGAAAGTAAGAGGGGACATGGGGGAAAGTAAAGGAGGACATGGGGGAAAGTAAGAGGGGACATGGGGGAAAGAAAGAGGGGACAAGGGGGAAAGTAAGAGGGGACATGGGGGGAAGTAAGAGGGGACATGGGGGAAAGTAAGAGGGGACATGGGGGAAAGTAAGAGGGGACATGGGGGAAAGTAAGAGGGGACATGGGGGAAAGTAAGAGGGGACATGGGGGAAAGTAAGAGGGGACATGTGGGAAAGTAAGAGGGGACATGGGGGAAAGTAAGACGGGACATGGGGGAAAGTAAGAGGGGACATGGGGGAAAGTAAGGGGGGACATGGGGGAAAGAAAGAGGGGACATGGGGGAAAGTAAGGGGGGACTTGGGGGAAAGAAAGACGGGACATGGGGGAAAGTAAGAGGGGACATGGGGGAAAGTAAGGGGGGACATGGGGGAAAGTAAGAGGGGACATGGGGGAAAGTAAGAGGGGACATGGGGGAAAGTAAGAGGGGACATGGGGGAAAGTAAGAGGGGACATGGGGGAAAGTAAGAGGGGACATGGGGGAAAGTAAGGGGGGACATGGGGGAAAGTAAGAGGGGACATGGGGGAAAGTAAGAGGGACATGGGGGAAAGTAAGAGGGGACATGGGGGAAAGTAAGAGGGGACATGGGGGAAAGTAAGAGGGGACATGGGGGAAAGTAAGAGGGGACATGGGGGAAAGTAAGGAGGGACATGGGGGAAAGTAAGAGGGGACATGTGGGAAAGTAAGAGGGGACATGGGGGAAAGTGAGAGGGGACATGGGGGAAAGTAAGAGGGGACATGGGGGAAAGTAAGAGGGGACATGGGGGAAAGTAAGGGGGGACATGGGGGAAAGTAAGGGGGGACATGGGGGAAAGTAAGGGGGGACATGGGGGAAAGTAAGAGGGGACATGGGGGAAAGTAAGAGGGGACATGGGGGAAAGTAAGAGGGGACATGGGGGAAAGTAAGAGGGGACATGGGGGAAAGTAAGAGGGGACATGGGGGAAAGTAAGAGGGGACATGGGGGAAAGTAAGAGGGGACATGGGGGAAAGTAAGGGGGGACATGGGGGAAAGTAAGGGGGGACATGGGGGAAAGTAAGAGGGGACATGGGGGAAAGTAAGAGGGGACATGGGGGAAAGTAAGAGGGGACATGGGGGAAAGTAAGAGGGGACATGGGGGAAAGTAAGGGGGGACATGGGGGAAAGTAAGAGGGGACATGGGGGAGAGTAAGAGGGGACATGGGGGAAAGTAAGAGAGGACATGGGGGAAAGTAAGAGGGGACATGGGGGAAAGTAAGAGGGGACATGGGGGAAAGTAAGAGGGGACATGGGGGAAAGTAAGAGGGGACATGGGGGAAAGTAAGAGGGGACATGGGGGAAAGTAAGAGGGGACATGGGGGAAAGTAAGGAGGGACATGGGGGAAAGTAAGAGGGGACATGTGGGAAAGTAAGAGGGGACATGGGGGAAAGTGAGAGGGGACATGGGGGAAAGTAAGGGGGGACATGGGGGAAAGTAAGAGGGGACATGGGGGAAAGTAAGAGGGGACATGGGGGAAAGTAAGGGGGGACATGGGGGAAAGTAAGAGGGGACATGGGGGAAAGTAAGAGGGGACATGGGGGAAAGTAAGAGGGGACATGGGGGAAAGTAAGAGGGGACATGGGGGAAAGTAAGAGGGGACATGGGGGAAAGTAAGAGGGGACATGGGGGAGAGTAAGAGGGGACATGGGGGAAAGTAAGAGGGGACATGGGGGAAAGTAAGAGGGGACATGGGGGAAAGTAAGAGGGGACATGGGGGAAAGTAAGAAGGGACATGGGGGAAAGTAAGGGGGGACATGGGGGAAAGTAAGGGGGGACATGGGGGAAAGTAAGAGGGACATGGGGGAAAGTAAGAGGGGACATGGGGGAAAGTAAGAGGGGACATGGGGGAAAGTAAGACGGGACATGGGGGAAAGTAAGAGGGGACATGGGGGAAAGTAAGAGGGGACATGGGGGAAAGTAAGGGGGGACATGGGGGAAAGTAAGAGGGGACATGGGGGAAAGTAAGAGGGGACATGGGGGAAAGTAAGGGGGGACATGGGGGAAAGTAAGGGGGGACATGGGGGAAAGTAAGAGGGGACATGGGGGAAAGTAAGAGGGGACATGGGGGAAAGTAAGAGGGGACATGGGGGAAAGTAAGAGGGGACATGGGGGAAAGTAAGAGGGGACATGGAGGTAAGTAAGGGGGGACATGGGGGAAAGTAAGAGGGGACATGGGGAAAGTAAGAGGGGACATGGGGGAAAGTAAGAGGGGACATGGGGGAAAGTAAGAGGGGACATGGGGGAAAGTAAGAGGGGACATGGGGGAAAGTAAGGAGGGACATGGGGGAAAGTAAGGGGGGACATGGGGGAAAGTAAGAGGGGACATGGGGGAAAGTAAGAGGGGACATGGGGGAAAGTAAGACGGGACATGGGCATAAGGAATGAGGTTCATATCTGAGGATCGGGGTCAGCGGCCTAGAACATGTTTGAGCTCCTGTTGTACATGTTTTGCGCAGCACTCACCCAGCAGACGTGGTGATCTGGAACAGGCACAGCATGCTGTTCCCGAAGGTCTCGAAGTTGAACATGTCGTCGATGCCGTTCTGCCGCTTGACGTAGGCGAAGTTGGCCATGCCGAAGATGGCGTAGATGAACATGACGAGGAAGAGGAGCAGGCCGATGTTGAAGAGCGCGGGCAGCGACATCATCAGGGCGAACAGCAGCGTGCGGATCCCTTTGGCGCCGCGGATCAGGCGCAGGATCCGCCCGATACGAGCCAACCGGATCACTCGGAACAGCGTGGGCGACACGAAGTACTTCTCGATGATGTCGGCGAGGACGATCCCTGAGGAGGAGGAAGAGGAGGGAGAGGAGGAGCGAAGGTCAGTGAGGACGGGCTTTACCCCAACGTGAGACTGACCTGAACCCAGCACCCGGGACAGAAGGTTTACGCACAGCTGCAGCTCCGGCCCGCCAGAGAGTGAACTACTTTTGCGCCATTCATTCTCAATGGTAAACATGGATGCAGTACACTTTTTGACCACCAGCGTCAAATTGGGGGCGCTGTTTCACTCCTTTCGCGAAGTTAAGGGGAGACACTACAGGCAAAACTCAATTTTTTCAGTTTTCAGGTTTTGGGCCAAATCTGTCTCTGAACATACAAGCTTCACCCGGAAACAGAAAATATGCCTAATCTTCACAAAAACATGTTTAAATATTGCGCTGGTTCAATGTTCCCCCATAGACTTATATGGGAGAATGCAATTTCAAGGGCCTTTTTCTCCAAACACATGTTTCTGTCATTGTGGCGACGCTATGTTCACGTCAGTCGGACCTAAAGACTCACATTTTCCAGCCTTGGACTGAACAAGATTTGGAAGATTTTTTCAGAGGGATTTTTTATTATTTAATCCCTTAAGCCCCATTTATTGAGTTTTGAATGTCAAAAAATAAGGCGAAAATTACATTTTTACAAAATTTTCCACTAAAAACAGATTATTTTAAAACTAAACAAGAAATCCTAAATCCGCTCTGAGAAAGTGTCGGCAACTCATTAATAAAATGAAACCATACATTTGAATGTAGCTCTGTCCATTATTCAGATTTCGTTGCCGAAAAGATGGGAAATTTGGGGCATTTTTAGGCATAAAACACCTTGTTCTTATATGAAAAGATAAAATGACAGAAAACTTGCCATGTATTTGTTTCTCACGTTTATGTCAGTGATCGACAGCACAAGTTTCAAATTGACATCTGTACATTTAAATTTCTTCCCTGTTCACCTGCAGTGTCTCGCCTTAAGGAAACACTGTTGTGGTGTCTTGGTGTTTATTAATCACAGAACGTTTTAGCATCAACTTTCACAGTTTTCCAACTTTAATCGCAAACGTCGTTGACATTAACAACAGTATATGTTAAAAACTGACTTGAATAAAAGAATTGATGCTGAACTGATATTTCAAAATAATCTAATGTGGCATTTTCTTCAAAGTGAACTGTCGGTGCTGTAGATACAGGTGTTGATTTTGTTCTACTAAAATTAGGCTTTTGCCATAGTTACCATTTGTTTTATTATAGCATCTTATTTGCATAGATAGAATCAAAGGCAAATGTAGGCTGTCGAAAAAAATAAAAAGTAAATAAAATAAAGTAACTTTATAATTTGCAGTTATATGTGTTTTGTGCTTGACATCGCCGTGTTTGTCCCGCGACTCACTGGCACTTTCTCATTTTGCTCTGGAGGGTCCGACACCTTCATGTTCGGGAGACTCCGGCTTTGTAGCATCTGTTCTCTTAATCTGATGCGTTTGTCTGGCAGAAACCGTCCTCATTGTGCCTTTATCGGCACAAACCCGAGTGTCTGAATCATCCAAAAATCTCTGATCAGTTCGATGATTATATTATTATATCATCTTTACTGAAATATCGAAGTATTTCACGCTTTCCATCAGCAGATCCTTTTTCTTTCCCTTATTGCTTGAAAATGACGATCTGCTTAATAATGAGGAACGTCCTTTAACTGGGCTTAACCTGAAACTGATCATCCCGGACTGAGACACAAAACCATCCGTGAGTTTTTGACACTGAAGTATAATTTGCATCTGGAACGCAGTGTGATCTTTTCAGAGCCGTGGGAGGATGTTTTAGTTAGGGGGCGCTGAGGGACAAAATGTACCCCCAAAATACTGTTTCTGTGCATAAATCCTTTATTAACCTCTTAACTCCCGCCTGAACCGAGAGCATTTTCTCCAGTTCAGCTTTACCCAAATCCTGTAGGCCAGTGTAACGCCTCATTTGAAAGACCTGCAAAACTAAATGATCTTTTTCCTCACGTCAGATTTTTTTTCATCACTTTGTTGGGCAGTCGAGTCATTTTTGTTACATTTTCGTGACTTTTTTGCCACTTTTACATCAAATTATTCAAATTTTTTTGTCAAATTCTTATCACTTTTTTGTCATATTTTGTCATTTTTTTGTCACATTTTTTGTCATTTTTTCGTCAAATTATTCGCATTTTTTTGTCAATTTTTCTAAATTTTTAGTCAAATTTTTCTCATTTTTGTGACTATTTTATCATTTGTTTTATCACATTCATGTAATTTTTTGGTCAAATTTTTGTCATTTTTTTGTCAAATTTTGATATTTTTGTCATTTTTTTGTCATTTTTTGTCAAATTTTGTCAAATTTTGTCAAATTTTTGTCTTTTTTTTGTCATTTTTTTGTCCATTTTTTGTCCATTTTTTGTCAAATTTTTGTCATTTTTTGTCAAATTTTTATTGAATTTTTGTCATTTTTTGGTCATTTTTTCGTCATTTTTTGTCAAATGTTTGTCAATTTTTTGTCATTTTTTTGTCATTTTTTGTCATTTTTTTGTCATTTTTTCGTCAAATTATTCGCATTTTTTTGTCAATTTTTCTAAATTTTTAGTCAAATTTTTCTCATTTTTGTGACTATTTTATCATTTGTTTTATCACATTCATGTAATTTTTTGGTCAAATTTTTGTCAATTTTTTGTCAATTTTTTGTCATTTTTTCGTCATTTTTTGTCAAATGTTTGTCAAATTTTTGTCATTTTTTTGTCATTTTTTTGTCTTTTTTTGTCTTTTTTTGTAAAATTTGGATTTTTTGGTCATTTTTTGTCAAATTTTTATTGAATTTTTGTCATTTTTTTTGTCAAATTCGTAACACATTTTCATCACATTTTTGCCAATTGTTTTCTCACTTTTTCCACACTTTAATCCTTGTTTTCGTCTCAGTTTTGTTGCTATTTTCACTCCTTTTTTCCAGAAGCTTTTGCATTGGGGTAAAGCTGGAGAAAATGTGCTCGCTTCAGGTGGGAGTTAAGGGGTTAATATTGCCTGCAGTTCACAAACTATCCACCAGGGGGTGCTGCAGCGCCCTCAGCACGCTCGGTTCCCACGGCCTTGGATCTTTTAGATTTGGGTGAAGCCGAACTGGAGAAAAGGCGATTAAGAGGTTAAACACAGGCTGTTTGTGGAAACTGTGAAAACGGCCTTTTGGGAGTGTCCCTACCTCCTCCCCTCCGTTATGTTTGGCCCTCCCCTCCGTTGTCAGGCCCTCCCCCCTCTCTTCCCCTCTCTCTCCCCTCTCCTCTCTCCCCCCCTCTCCTCCCTCCCCCCCTCCCCCTCTCTGGCCTCAGTCGGGGCTGATTGTCGTTGATGGATGTCTTCATCGCTTCATAACTCAGTTGTGTGTCAGCGATGAGTAACTGCCGCAGACTGCGTTTCCCACAATGCAACAGCTCCGTCTGAACCCGGGGTGGGGGGGCGGGGACGGGGGGGGGGGGCACAGCAGCAGCAGCTCTGGCTCTGGGGCTGAGGAGGCGTTCAGCGTTCGACTCCTTTTCTTTTTAAACAAACAGATCCTGCTCGGGTTTTTTACTGAGACGTGATTGAGGCGGGTTCAGTGACCGCCTTCGTCCTGCAGGGGGCGCCGTGACACCAGGGGAATATGAGCCTCGGCCCCCGCAGACGCTGCAGGTGGATATGGGGAAACTATTACACATAAACAATACAGAAACCAGCCTAAAAAAACAAACAAAATGACCTGCCGTCACCTCCGTGTGCTAAAGATCTACATTTCCTCTTTGTTAAATGATGGAACGTTAAAGAGAACTTCTCCGGACGCAGACAGAACGTGACAGAACGTGGATTTGTTGCTTTAAACAGATTCATGAGGAAAACTGTGGATCTTAAAACATGGAGCCAAAAAAACTAAACTGAGACGACCTGTGTGAAAACAACAAAAAAACGCTCAAATGAAGCAGGTGTTTTCAAATAAAAGTCGTACATTTATGGAATTTTCAAATTAAAAGTCTTAGATTTGTGTTGTTTTCAAAATAAAAGTCATATCTTGTCTTGTTTTTACAATAAAAGTCTTACATTTGTGTTGTTTTCAAAATAAAAGCCTTAAATTTGTGTTGTTTTCAAAATAAAAGTCTTACATTTGTGTTGTTTTCAAAATAAAAGTCTTAGATTTGCGTTGTTTTCAAAATAAAAGCCTTAAATTTATGGAATTTTCAAAATAAAAGTCTTACATTTATGGAATTTTCAAAATAAAAGCCTTAGATTTGTGTTGTTTTCAAAATAAAAGCCTTAGATTTGTGTTGTTTTCAAATAAAAGTCTTAAATTTGTGTTGTTTTCAAAATAAAAGTCTTAGATTTGTGTTGTTTTCAAAATAAAAGTCTTAGATTTGTGATGTTTTCAAAATAAAAGTCTTAGATTTGTGTTGTTTTCAAAATAAAAGTCTTAATTTATGTTGTTTTCAAAATAAAAGTCTTAGATTTGTGATGTTTTCAAAATAAAAGTCTTAATTTATGTTGTTTTCAAAATAAAAGTCTTAAATTTGTGGTGTTTTCAAAATAAAAGTCTTGGATTTGTGTTGTTTTCAAAATAAAAGTCTTGGATTTGTGGTGTTTTCAAAATAAAAGTCTTAGATTTGTGGTGTTTTCAAAATAAAAGTCTTAGATTTGTGCTGTTTTCGAAAAAAAAGTCTTAAATTTATGGAATTTTCAAAATAAAAGTCTTAAATTTGTGTTATTAGTCCCGCCTTTAGCCGCCTCCCACACAGGAAATGCCCATATTTGGATCTCGGTCCGTGTGGATGAGACAGACATGTTGGAGTGACTGTTTTTCCACCTGCAGCGCCTCGAGTGCAGGGGGAGGGGCCTCAGAGGGGGTGATGGACGTGTGAGGGGGGAGGGGCCTCAGAGGGGGTGATGGACGTGTGAGGGGGGAGGAGATGGACATCTGTGTGCGGGGGGGGGGAGCGGGGGAGGAGGGGGGGGGGAGGAGGGGGGGGCTCCGGGGTGAAGGTAAGAGCGGTGATCAGTGCTGCCCCCTGGGACCCGTGAGGAGTAAATCAGACTGACAGCAGCTCCAAACCTCCGCCTGAACCCGGCGCCTTCACTCCGGCTTTACCCAAATCTAACGCCTCATTTGAAAGCTAAGACCTGCTGAACGGATCTAAGCCTGTTTCTCGTTATGAGGTCACTTTATCCTCCTTTTTTGGTTGTGTTTTCGGGGTTTTTTTCTGATCACAGTTACATAAAAAACAACCCAACAAATATGAGATGGAAAAAAATGACAAAAACGACAAAAATGAAAAACGAAAAGCAACAAAAACAACAAAAAAGGGACTAAAAACTCAAGAACAAAGAGCGACAAAAAATAAATAATAATACAGTTATGGAATTTTCAAATTAAAAGTCTTAGATTTGTGTTGTTTTCAAAATAAAAGTCTTAGATTTGTGTTGTTTTCAAAATAAAAGTCTTAGATTTGTGTTGTTTTCAAAATAAAAGTCTTAGATTTGTGGTGTTTTCAAAATAAAAGTCTTAGATTTGTGTTGTTTTCAAAATAAAAGTCTTAAATTTATGGAATTTTCAAAATAAAAGCCTTAAATGTGTGTTGTTTTCAAAATAAAAGCCTTCAATTTGTGGATTTTTCAAAATAAAAGTCTTAAATTTTCAAAATAAAAGCCTTAAATTTGTGGAGTCAACAAAATAAAAGTCTTAAAATGAAAAACGAAATGAGCAACAATAACACAACAAAAAAGGGACTAAAAACTCAAAAACAAAGAGCAACAAAAATGCGATGAAAAACCAGGAAGTTTTTTAGATTTGGGTAAAGTCGATGACCTGCAGAAACTATCATTATTTACGCAAAAAAGAAAACTATAAGTAACGATTAAACACCTCGGAGCCGCGTTAGACGGTTATAACGCACGGCGCTGATGTTTAGCCTGAAGTAGGGACGGGCGATACCACATTTTGTGGAATCGATACGATACCGATACTTTTGGGGTCTTTTTGTCGATATCGATACTGGTCATTTCATATGTGAATGTATTTCAATCAATATACGTTTCTAAAACTGGTTATTTTATATAATTAACTGGTCAATTAAAATGATATTACTTTAACAGGTTAATTAAACAATGTTAATGTGAAGTTAAAAACATAAACAACATTTTAAATTAATACTTAAATGACAAACAGAACCTAAACCAGAACGATCAGCCCGGCTCAGGTCAATCCTTTGCTGTTGTGACTGTTTTGGCTCAGAACAAAGAAATAAATCATCCTTTTGTGTTGATAATCGCTGCCCCGCCTTCTTTTACATATGCAAATTAGTATCGATACTTTTTGCCCAATATCGATACTTAAAAAGTAGCCGTTTGGTATCGATATATCGATACTTTGGTATCGATCCGCCCGTCCCTAACCTGAAGCTAAAGCTAGCTAGCTCAACCAGCTCACCTGTTTATGGAAACAGCTGCGGTGGAGTCGCTCACACCTGGGCCCCCCCAACTCAAACTTTTATGTTTGACTTTACTAATCCAGACAAAGATGCTTCAATGCAGGATCATTTTATGTACGCCTGAAAATGATGAATAGCCTTAACCGTTTCCAATAGAAATGTAAAGCTCATATGTTATTAACAGTAGCTAACCTAGCTGCTCACTCTGCTCTACAAACATTTAGCAAACGTTTGGTTTTGGCCAAAAACGTTGAAATTAACACAAAATCACATAGATACAGACACATCTCTGGAATCGCCCATATATGGTCATGTTTGAAAACAGTTAAGGGGAAAAACAATAGGTAGCGTTCACGTGACATCACAACATTCTAAAGAGCCATAGTTTAACATTGAGGTGGATCAACTGACGGTAACTATGGTAACTGTGGTAACTGACAAAATGCATATTTTTATGTCTTTGTTTTTTGGCTCATATCTCAGTCGTGACTGGAGGAATCCACATGAAACAAAAACTATCACAAAGTTCATCGTCTCCTCTGTCGGCACATGTGAACCAATGTCCAATTATTATCTCTGAAAAATGTCAAAAAGTGGTGACAATATGTGAAAACATGACCATGATGTCGTCCAATAGAAAAGACTTTCAGACAAAAAATAATATCACAGGTTTTTGAATCCAATCACGATCAGATACTGAAGAGGAAAAACATTTGTCAATTATCGTTTTGGAGATTTCTTACAAAAACTGCATTTCTCCCATAGAGTTGTATTGGCCCCGCCCTCCATCTGACATTATGACATCATCACATTCTAAATCGTGAACGCCACCTATTTGGAGAAAAATCTAAACTTTCTTGAAATTATTCAAAAACTACTTTAACAAACGCTGAATTATGAATATAGTTTCTACTAAATAATGATACAAAGACATGGGGAGGAGCAAAGTGGTTCAACAGCCCATAAATACATGAATAACGGAGAATGCTAACCTGATGCTACATGTTAGCATCGGGCTAATGCTAACGGTTAGCTAGCGCGAGCTACAACTGCCGTTTTTTCACTTCTACTGAACAATCTGCTGTGAGAAAATATCCACATGGGCCTGATTTTCACCTGACTTTATTTATGTGATAAATAAGTTCATATTCCACCAGAAAAAGGCTAAAAAGAGGGAACATTGTGTTTCTCTAAAGATTCTATTTTCCCCCTCGGCGAAGCCACGCCCCCTTCTATGACGAGCTGCGTCTGTGTCTATTTAACTACCGGACTACGTGTGCGGTTATACCACAATAATGCACCAGCCAATCAGAGTCCAGGATTCACCCAGACCATGGTGTAAAGATAAATAATCTCTTTTCAGTGAAAGAAAATCAAACCTCAGATCTGTCAGAACTAGAAATGTGAAAAACGCTGATGTTGTTCACTCCCCCTCAGGTGAAGGTCTTCTCCACCTGAGGGAGGTTCACCACAGTCTGCCCTGACCTGGTTCAGATGATCTCCTCACAGAGCCACTCACCCACGATGGAGAGGATGACCACCACGAAGTCGAAGATGTTCCAGCCCACGGTGAAGTAGTAGCACCTGAGGGCCAGGATCTTCAGCATGCACTCGCAGGTGAAGACCACGATGAAGCCCAGGTTGAAGTTGTACAGGATCCTCTCCATCTCCTGCGGCTGCTCGTCCGTCTCCACCATCATGGTGATCATGTTGAGCAGGATCAGCACCATGATGACGATGTCGAAGCACTGCTTCCCCACCAGGTCGAAGCAGAAGCCGAAGACGGGGTTCTGCGGGTCAGAGAGAGGACGAGATGTTCACAGGGAGCGGGTTCTGAGGGTCAGAGAGAGGACGAGATGTTCTGAGGGTCAGAGAGAGGACGAGATGTTCTGAGGGTCAGAGAGAGGACGAGATGTTCACAGGGAGCGGATCTTCTACACAGCTGCTTAAGGTCGACCCGGATCTCAGGTGTGAACAGAGACGGATCGGACCAGCTTTATCTGTAGCTTTAGCTTTAGCTTTACCTTTAGCTTTACCTTTAGCTTTACCTTTAGCTTAAGCTTTAGCTTTACCTTTAGCTTTACCTTTAGCTTTACCTTTAGCTTTACCTTTAGCTTTACCTTTAGCTTAAGCTTTAGCTTTACCTTTAGCTTTACCTTTAGCTTAAGCTTTAGCTTTACCTTTAGCTTTACCTTTAGCTTAAGCTTTAGCTTTACCTGTACCCTTACCTTTAGCTTTACCTTTAGCTTTACCTTTAGCTTAAGCTTTAGCTTTACCTGTACCCTTACCTTTAGCTTTACCTTTAGCTTTAGCTTTAGCTTTAGCTTTACCTTTAGCTTTACCTTTAGCTTTAGCTTTAGCTTTACCTTTAGCTTTACCTGTAGCTTAAGCTTTAGCTTTACCTGTACCCTTACCTTTAGCTTTACCTTTAGCTTTACCTTTAGCTTTACCTTTAGCTTTACCTTTAGCTTTACCTTTAGCTTAAGCTTTAGCTTTACCTTTAGCTTTACCTTTAGCTTAAGCTTTAGCTTTACATGTAGCTTTACCTTTAGCTTTACCTGTAGCTTAAGCTTTAGCTTTACCTTTAGCTTTACCTTTAGCTTTACCTGTAGCTTAAGCTTTAGCTTTACCTTTAGCTTTACCTTTAGCTTAAGCTTTAGCTTTACCTGTAGCTTTACCTTTAGCTTTACCTGTAGCTTAAGCTTTAGCTTTACCTTTAGCTTTACCTGTAGCTTTACCTTTAGCTTTACCTTTAGCTTAAGCTTTAGCTTTACCTTTAGCTTTACCTTTAGCTTTACCTTTAGCTTTACCTTTAGCTTAAGCTTTAGCTTTACCTTTACCTGTAACTTTACCTTTACCTTTACCTTTACCTGTAACTTTAGCTTTAGCTTTAGCTTTAGCTTTAGCTTTACCTTTACCTTTACCTGTAACTTTAGCTTTAGCTTTAGCTTTAGCTTTACCTTTAGCTTTAGCTTTAGCTTTACCTTTACCTGTAACTTTAGCTTTAGCTTTAGCTTTAGCTTTACCTTTACCTGTAACTTTAGCTTTAGCTTTACCTTTAGCTTAAGCTTTAGCTTTACCAAACCCCCTTTGCTCTGCCCGATCCCGTCAGACCTGAAGCTCAGCAGGGCCTGGTCGGTGCTTGGATGGGAGACCGTTTAGTAACACCTGGAAGCCTAGTGAATGTACTGAGTGAGTGAGTGTGGTGGGGGTCGGAGGGGCCGATGGAGCAGACTGGTTGCCTCGCTTCCGTCAGTCTACCCCAGGGCAGCTGTGGCTACAATAGTAACTTACCACCACCGAGTATGGAGTGAATGAATAATGCAATGTAAAGCGTCTTTGAGTGTCCAGAAAAGCGCTGTATAAAACCAATGCATCATTATTATTATTATTTACCTTTAGTTTTACATGTACTTTTACCTTTAGCTTTAGCTTCAGCTTAAGCTTTAGCTTTACCTGTAGCTTTAGCTTCAGCTTAAGCTTTAGCTTTACCTGTAGCTTTACCTGTAGCTTTACCTGTAGCTTTACCTGTAGCTTTAGCTGTAGCTTTACCTGTAGCTTTACCTGTAGCTTTAGCTGTAGCTTTACCTGTAGCTTTAGCTGTAGCTTTACCTGTAGCTTTACCTGTAGCTTTAGCTGTAGCTTTAGCTGTAGCTTTACCTGTAGCTTTAGCTGTAGCTTTACCTGTAGCTTTACCTGTAGCTTTACCTGTAGCTTTAGCTGTAGCTTTACCTGTAGCTTTAGCTGTAGCTTTACCTGTAGCTTTACCTGTAGCTTTACCTGTAGCTTTAGCTGTAGCTTTACCTGTAGCTTTAGCTGTAGCTTTACCTGTAGCTTTACCTGTAGCTTTACCTTTAGCTTTACCTGTAGCTTTAGCTGTAGCTTTACCTGTAGCTTTACCTGTAGCTTTAGCTGTAGCTTTACCTTTAGCTTTACCTGTAGCTTTAGCTGTAGCTTTACCTGTAGCTTTACCTGTAGCTTTACCTGTAGCTTTACCTGTAGCTTTACCTGTAGCTTTAGCTGTAGCTTTACCTGTAGCTTTACCTGTAGCTTTAGCTGTAGCTTTAGCTGTAGCTTTAGCTGTAGCTTTACCTGTAGCTTTACCTGTAGCTTTAGCTGTAGCTTTACCTGTAGCTTTACCTGTAGCTTTACCTGTAGCTTTACCTGTAGCTTTAGCTGTAGCTTTACCTGTAGCTTTACCTGTAGCTTTAGCTGTAGCTTTACCTGTAGCTTTACCTGTAGCTTTAGCTGTAGCTTTACCTGTAGCTTTACCTGTAGCTTTAGCTGTAGCTTTACCTGTAGCTTTACCTGTAGCTTTACCTGTAGCTTTAGCTTTACCTTAGGTCCGGGTCTGGGTTAGTTCCGGGTCTGGGTTAGTTCCGGGTCTGGGGGTTAGTTCCGGGTCTGGGTTAGTTCCAGGTCTGGGTTAGTTCCGGGTCTGGGTTTAGTTCCAGGTCTGGGTTTAGGTCCGGGTCTCACCGTGGGGCGGGGGATCGGTTTCTGTGGTTTCTTGGAGCCCAGTTTCTTCATGGCGTTGTAGTATTTCTTCTGTTCCTCCGTCATGAAGATGTCCTGCCCTCCTAAGTACAGCAGGAGGAGAACGTTAACTCCCCTCTCCCCAGACACCTCCCTCAGACCCTCCTCCCTCAGACCCTCCTCCCTCAGTCTCTCCTCCCTCAGTCTCTCCTCAGTCTCATTTTTTTCATCGTTTTTTGTCGTTTTTTTGCAAATTTTTCGTCATTTTTTCGTCATTTTTTTGTCAATTTTTTGTCAATTTTTTGTCATTTTTTCGTCGGTTTTTCGTCGTTTTTTTGTAAATTTTTCGTCATTTTTTTGTCATTTTTTGTCAATTTTTTGTCAATTTTTTGTCGTTTTTTTGTAAATTTTTCGTCATTTTTTCGTAATTTTTTTGTCAATTTATTGTCATTTTTTGTCAATTTTCTGTCAATTTTTCGTCGGTTTTTTGTAAATTTTTCGTCATTTTTTTGTCATTTTTTTGTCAATTTTTTGTCGTTTTTTCGTCGGTTTTTCGTCGTTTTTTTGTAAATTTTTCGTCATTTTTTCGTCATTTTTTTGTCAATTTTTTGTCGTTTTTTTGTCGTTTTTTCGTCGTTTTTTTGTAAATTTTTCGTCATTTTTTTGTCAATTTTTTGTCAATTTCTTGTCGTTTTTTTGTCGTTTTTTCGTCGTTTTTTTGTAAATTTTTCGTCATTTTTTCGTCATTTTTTCGTCATTTTTTCGTCATTTTTTCGTCATTTTTTCGTCATTTTTTGTCAATTTTTTGTCAATTTTTTGTCAATTTTTTTGTCGTTTTTTCGTCATTTTTTTGTCAATTTTTCGTCGTTTTTTCGTCATTTTTTTGTCATTTTTTGTCAATTTTTTGTCAATTTTTTTGTCGTTTTTTCGTCATTTTTTTGTCGTTTTTTCGTCATTTTTTTGTAAATTTTTCGTCGTTTTTTGTCATTTTTTTCGTCGTTTTTTCGTCGTTTTTTTGTCATTTTTTTTTTATTTTTTCGTCATTTTTTCGTCATTTTTTTGTCATTTTTTTGTCAATTTTTCGTCATTTTTTCGTCATTTTTTCGTCATTTTTTCGTCATTTTTTCGTCGTTTTTTCGTCAATTTTTCGTCATTTTTTCGTCATTTTTTCGTCATTTTTTCGTCATTTTTTTGTCATTTTTTCGTCAATTTTTTGTCATTTTTTGTCATTTTTTTCGTCGTTTTTTCGTCATTTTTTCGTCGTTTTTTCGTCGTTTTTTCGTCGTTTTTTTGTCATTTTTTCGTCTTTTTTTTGTCTTTTTTTCGTCGTTTTTTTCGTCGTTTTTTCATCGTTTTTTTTATTCAATTTTTCTCTCCTCCCTCAGTCTCTCCTCCCTCAGTCTCTCCTCCCTCAGTCTCTCCTCCCTCAGTCTCTCCTCCCTCAGTCTCTCCTCCCTCAGTCCCTCCTCCCTCAGTCTCTCCTCCCTCAGTCTCTCCTCCCTCAGTCTCTCCTCCCTCAGTCTCTCCTCCCTCAGTCCCTCCTCCCTCACACTCTCCTCCCTCAGACCTCCTCAGTCTCTCCTCCTGGCGCCCCCTGCTGGCCACATGTAGATACTTATCTTCCGCTTCTGTTGGTTGAAGTTGTCGATGATGACTCCGATGAAGAGGTTTAAGGTGAAGAAGGAGCCGAAGATGATGAAGACCACGAAGTACAGGTACATGTAGAGGTTGATCTCCTTGATGGGCTGCTCCTCCACCTGGAACAGACCAGGAGCTGCAGTACTTTCACGCAGTAGTAGTACTATAGTAGTAGTAGAAGTATTTGAGTACTCACGGATCGGGAGTCCACGGCCGCGTACATGATCTCCATCCAGCCTTTGAAGGTCGCCTGAAACACAGGAACCGGAGTCACCACTGCCGGACGCCATGATGAGACAGTCATGTGACCGGACGCCATGATGAGACAGTCATGTGACCGGACGCCATGATGAGACAGTCATGTGACCGGACGCCATGATGAGACAGTCATGTGACCGGACGCCATGATGAGACAGTCATGTGACCAGACGCCATGATGAGACAGTCATGTGACCGGACGCCATGATGAGACAGTCATGTGACCGGACGCCATGTTGAGACAGTTGTAACGCAGGTGTCGAATTCACCGTGAATATTTGTCCTTCTCCTACTCTGTGGTTACCCCCCCGTGCTATCTCGAGAATAGGGTCATGTGACCAGGTCCCGCCAATCACGTCTCTTTAACATCGGGTATCCGGAAGTTACCGGTAGACGCGAGGGAAGCCCAGACATTTGCTCGGATAGGAGCCGACGCCCAGTGCCGGGCCACGATATGAGCCGTGCATTCAGTGAAACGCGGACCTGGTAAGAACGCACACGACCATGTAGCTTAGCATTAGCCGCTCCCCCTTTGGTTCTGTGGGGGTCCGGGTAGCATTTGCTATTCGTGCCATATTTCTATCCGTTCTCTGTGGATGTCGACCAAACCCAAATAGTGCTGATATAAACTGGTTGGTTGTATTGAAGGTTACAGCTAAAGTCGAAGGGTTGTAGTGGCGTTTTTTAGCCCAAACTTGTGATTAACGTCCATAATAATAATAATAATACATAGGTCTTATATAGCGCTTTTCAGGAAACAATCCATCCATCCATCCGCTTTATCTGGGGCCGGGTCGCGGGGGCAGTGTCTCAGCAGAGGTGCCCAGACTCCACCTTCTCCAGAAGTTCTGACCCCGAGGCCACACCTCCTCCAGCTGTTCTGACCCCGAGGCCACACCTCCTCCAGCTGTTCTGACCCCGAGGCCACACCTCCTCCAGCTGTTCTGACCCCGAGGCCACACCTCCTCCAGCTGTTCTGACCCCGAGGCCACACCTCCTCCAGCTGTTCTGACCCCGAGGCCACACCTCCTCCAGCTGTTCTGACCCCGAGGCCACACCTCCTCCAGCTGTTCTGACCCCGAGGCGACACCAGGCCAGCTCAGAGACATAGTCCCACCACCGTGTCCTGGGTCCGCGAGGCCTTGTCCCACTAGGACATGCCTGGAACACCTCCCGCGGGAGGCGACCAGGAGGTATCCGGAACAGATGCCCGAGCCACCTGAGCTGCTCCTTTCCACGTGAAGGAGCAGCGACTCTACTCCGAGCTCCTCCCGGGTAACTGAGCTCCTCACCCCCAGACACCCTGCGAAGGAAACTCATTTCGGCCGCTTGTATTCGCGAATTGTGATTAACGTAATGTTTTGAATTTGCCTTACACACTTCAGTGCACTTTAAGCATTACGTTGCTAGTTTTTTTTTACAAAAAGTACCTTGAATTTAATGCTCTTTTATGTGTATATTGATATGCACTTTGGTTTAGCTCGATATAGTGGGTTTGCTACGATCTGCTAATAGTTGCACATCTTGAGTGTTGATTGGACATGTCTAAATTATGATTATATTGTACAATGTGGATATTGAGAGATTATATATGAGTTTGTATACGATCAGTGTTACTATAGGATTGATAAATGTGTACACAGCTTAGACTTATTGTTCTTGGTGCTGTTTTACACAGGCCAGGCTTTTTACGTTGATGGCGAGCTACTGAAACAGAATTCTGGCCCAAAGAAGAAGTATCCATGCCTGGAGATTCCCATAGGAACCCCGACCTCCTGCTCTGTCCGGGCTGGTCGGAGGCTCCTGCAGCCACCCTCGCACCCCAGTCTCACACTCATTCACTCACTCCTCCCCACGGGTCACGACCTTCCCCCTGGACACTCGATCGGGACCCGGGTCGTATGAACTGCACGAACACTGAACTTTATGAACCTCATGCCTGTTTGAAGCACCACAGGACTGTCTATGTTCTTTGGTTGTTCTTTTTGTACATACTATGGTTGTTATTGTTGGGTATGAATTGCCATTCTCGATGTTTTGTCTGTCCACATTTTTATATAATATACGGTACCATCAAAAAGCTCATTCTGGTCTCTGCCTCCTCTGAGTCGACACCTACACTTCTAGTCCCAGCCCATTCATTTGAAAGTGAATTCTGTTGTTTAATAGCAGCATATTGGTTACATAATCATGTGAACGGACGCCATGATGAGACAGTCATGTGACCGGACGCCATGATGAGACAGTCATGTGACCGGACGCCATGATGAGACAGTCATGGGACCGGACGCCATGATGAGACAGTCATGTGACCTTCGTTCCTCACTAACTGGCTGCACCTTCTGTCCCATGAGGGCCATGTTTACAGAAGTGAACATCTCGCTGTGTTCTTACCGATTTATCGATTTTACTCTCGAGTTCCCGCCCTCACCTGTGGTCATGTGATCTGGGTCATGTGATCTGGGTCCTGTGATCTGGGTCCTGTGATCTGGGTCATGTGATCTGGGTCATGTGATCTGGGTCCTGTGATCTGGGTCATGTGATCTGGGTCATGTGATCTGGGTCCTGTGATCTGGGTCCTGTGATCTGGGTCATGTGATCTGGGTCATGTGATCTGGGTCCTGTGATCTGGGTCATGTGATCTGGGTCCTGTGATCTGGGTAATGACCAAAGGACGAGGTCGCAGATACAAGCGGCTGAAATGAGCCTCCTTC
The DNA here is from genome assembly GCF_951799975.1 of Gobius niger. Classification (NCBI taxonomy): domain Eukaryota; kingdom Metazoa; phylum Chordata; class Actinopteri; order Gobiiformes; family Gobiidae; genus Gobius; species Gobius niger. Next base: position 133,998 of record NC_136869.1, read on the forward strand.
AGGGTGTCTGTGGGAGGAGCTCGGAGTAGAGTCGCTGCTCCTTCACATCGGAATGACCCAGCTGAAGTTGCTCGGGCATCTGTGCCGGATGCCTCCTGCCGCCTCCAGGCATGTCCTATTGGGAGGAGGCCTGGTGGAAGACCCAGGACACGCTGCTGGGACGATGTCTCCGAGGAGGTGTGGCCTCAGAGTCAGAACATCTGGAGGAGGTGTGGCCTCAGAGTCAGAACATCTGGAGGAGGTGTGGCCTCAGAGTCAGAACATCTGGAGGAGGTGGAGTCCGGGCACCTCTGCTGAGACGCTGCCCTTCGTTCCTGTAGGGCCTCCCAGGGTGACGGGTCAGAAGCTCCTCATGAGAGACCGACCCCACCACCTGCAGGGGGCGCTATAGAGGCAGGTGCAGCTCCAACAGCCCCCACCACCGGAAAAGTGGAAGAAAATGGATGTTTTCCCCACGTCCTCTCGATCCTCCCCGTCCTGTTTTATGCTGTTTTTGTTTTTCCAGAATGTTTTTTCTCCCAGATCTTCCTCTTTTCTCTCCAACATTAACATATTTTTCCTGATTATTTCTCCTATTTTTGCCAAACGTTTCCCCCAAACTCACTTTTCCCAGTTTCTCCCGATTATTTGTCCCCTTTTTTCTCGACACTGGAGATAAACTCGATGTATCGGCCGATCTTCCGATGATCTTGAGGCCGATATATCGCCGGGGGCCCTAACACCTTGTCCCCCCCCCTCTCCTCCTCCTCCTCCTCGGTGTTCTTCCTCCTCTTTGTGCCGCGGCTCCGGATCACAGCCATTATCCTCCATTTTGTGTCTGGCCTTTTCAGTTTCTCTGAGTGGACACCGCGCGCCGTGAACTTTCCTTCTGCCCACGCGGCGCTAAAAATACAGCAGGAATCCATCAGCACGAGCGCCCAGGTACAGGAGTCTGAGGGGGGGGGGGGGAGAGGCTCAGGAGGGAGGGGGGTCATCACCGAGACGTCACCGGGAGACTCGGGGAGACTCGGGGAGACATGACTCCTCACTGGTTAGCGCTAGATCGTCTGCTCCGGAGGGACGGTCTGTTTGTTTGTATAGATCTATGAGTTGGTTTGTCTAAAAATACAAATAATCCTAATCCGTAAGGTTTAACCCCTTTAACTCCCACCTGAACCGAGCACAGTTTCTCCAGTTTGGCTTTACCCCAATCCAAAAGCTTCTGGAAAAAAGGTGAGGAAATAGTGACAAAACAATGATGGAAATGTGACAAAAAAGTGAGAAAACATTGACAAAAAAGTGACGAAAAATTTATGAAAAGTGGCAAAAATGTCACAAAAATGTCACAAAAATGTCACAAAAAATTGACGAAAAATTGACGAAAAATTGACGAAAAAATGTCAAAAATGTCACAAAAAATGTAAAAAAAGTGACAAAAAAATTGATTAAAAATGGACGAAAAAATGACAAAAATGTGATAATAAAATGTATTAAAAAAATGACAAAAAAATGACAAAAATGTGATAAAAAATGACAAAAAAATGACAAAAAATGACAAAAAAATGACAAAAAAATGACAAAAAAATGACAAAAAATGTGATAAAAAATGACAAAAAAATGACAAAAAAATGACAAAAATGACAAAAAAAATGACAAAAAATGACAAAAAAAATGACAAAAAATGACAAAAAATGACAAAAAAATGACAAAAAATTAACAAAAATGACAAAAATGTGATAAAAAAATGACAAAAAAATGACAAAAAATTAACAAAAAAATGACAAAAAATGACAAAAAATGTGATAAAAAAATGACAAAAAAATGACAAAAAATGTGATAAAAAAAATGACAAAAAAATGACAAAAAATGTGATAAAAATGTGACAAAAAAAATGACAAAAATGTGATAAAAAAATGACAAAAAAATGACCAAAAAATGACAAAAATGTGATAAAAAAATGACAAAAAAATGACAAAAAATGACAAAAAAATGACAAAAATGACAAAAAATGTGATAAAAAAATGACAAAAAAATGACAAAAAATGTGATAAAAAAATGACAAAAAAATGACAAAAAAATGACAAAAAATGACAAAAAAATGACAAAAAAATGACAAAAAAGTTACCAAAATGAGTTGAACGCCCAACAAAAAATGTTGGAAAAAAAATGTGATGCCCTGAGGACAAAGCTCCTCTGGGTTCAGGCGGGAGTTCAGAGGTTAAACATTTCCCTGGCCCTAAACCTTCATCTGTGTCCTGATATCTCTCGTTTTCACAGCAGACTGTCCCTCCGGAGCAGAACATCTAGCACTAACCCTCCTCACTGCACCGGGGTCACATGTGGGCGGGACCAGGCCTGTCGTCATGGCAACGTCTCAAACATGCTGAGACCAGAGAATACGGCGATAATAATAATAATACAAAATATCTATGTTCATTTTGTGACGCTGTTCGTCGTCAAAAACTGTGGGAAAAACTGGGACAATGTTGAGAAAAAAATATGTTTTCAGAAAAATTGCGGGAAAATGGAGAAAAACAAGAGGAGAAATTGGGGAAAAAATTATTAAAAGTTTTTCGAAAAATGTGAAAAAGAACTGGGGTAAAATTTGAGCGAAATTGGTAAAAAAAACAAACAAAAAAAACATGAAAAGTTTGGGGAAAACGAGGAGAATTTTGGAAAATAGAAAGAAAAAAAGTGTCTAAAACTGGGGGAAAATGAGAAAAACTGAGAATTTCCACCATTTTGTTGTTGAAGTTTCTTTGTTCTTGGTTTCGCCTCAAACATGAAACAAATGCAAAAGAAACTAAAGGAAGGAAAAGGAATAAATGGACTAAAAAAGGATCGTTCAGGATCGGGATCGAAAACCCAGGATCGTTAAAGTATCGGGATCGAAAACCCAGGATCGTTAAAGTATCGGGATCGAAAACCCAGGATCGTTAAAGTATCGGGATCGAAAACCCAGGATCGTTAAAGTATCGGGATCGAAAACAGAGGATCGTTAAAGTATCGGGATCGAAAACCGAGGATCGTTAAAGTATCGGGATCGAAAACAGAGGATCGCTAAAGTATCGGGATCGAAAACCCAGGATTGTTAAAGTATCGGGATCGAAAACCCAGGATTGTTAAAGTATCGGGATCGAAAACAGAGGATCGCTAAAGTATCGGGATCGAAAACCCAGGATTGTTAAAGTATCGGGATCGAAAACCCAGGATTGTTAAAGTATCGGGATCGAAAACCGAGGATCGCTAAAGTATCGGAATCGAAAACCCAGGATCGTTAAAGTATCGGGATCGAAAACTGAGGATCGTTAAAGTATCGGGATCGAAAACCCAGGATCGTTAAAGTATCGGGATCGAAAACAGAGGATCGTTAAAGTATCGGGATCGAAAACAGAGGATCGTTAAAGTATCGGGTTCGAAAACCGAGGATCGCTAAAGTATCGGGATCGAAAACCGAGGATCGTTAAAGTATCGGGATCGAAAACAGAGGATCGTTAAAGTATCGGGATCGAAAACCCAGGATCGTTAAAGTATCGGGATCGAAAACAGAGGATCGTTAAAGTATCAGGATCGAAAACAGAGGATCGTTAAAATATCGGGATCAAAAACCGAGGATCGTTAAAGTATCGGGATCGAAAACCGAGGATCGTTAAAATATCGGGATCGAAAACCCAGGATCGTTAAAGTATCAGGATCGAAAACCGAGGATCGTTAAAATATCGGGATCAAAAACCGAGGATCGTTAAAGTATCGGGATCGAAAACCGAGGATCGTTAAAATATCGGGATCGAAAACCCAGGATCGTTAAAGTATCAGGATCGAAAACCGAGGATCGTTAAAGTATCGGGATCGAAAACGGAGGATTGTTAAAGTATCGGGATCGAAAAGCGAGGATCGTTAAAGTATCGGGATCGGAAACAGAGGATCGTTGAAGTATCAGGATCGAAAACCGAGGATCGTTAAAGTATCGGGATCAAAAACCGAGGATCGTTAAAGTATCAGGATCAAAAACCGAGGATCGTTAAAGTATCGGATCGAAAACCGAGGATCGTTAAAGTATCGGGATCGAAAACAGAGGATCGTTAAAGTATCGGGATTGAAAACAGAGGATCGTTAAAGTATCGGGATCGAAAACAGAGGATCGTTAAAGTATCGGGATCGAAAACCGAGGATCGTTAAAGTATCGGGATCGAAAACCGAGGATCGTTAAAGTATCGGGATCGAAAACAGAGGATCATTAAAGTATCGGTGATCGAAAACCGAGGATCGTTAAAGTATCGGGATTGAAAACCCAGGATCGTTAAAGTATCGGGATCGAAAACAGAGGATCGTTAAAGTATCGGGATCGAAAACCGAGGATCGTTAAAGTATCGGGATCGAAAAACCGAGGATCGTTAAAGTATCGGGATCGAAAACAGAGGATCATTAAAGTATCGGGATCGAAAACAGAGGATCGTTAAAGTATCGGGATCGAAAACAGAGGATCGTTAAAGTATCGGGATCGAAAACAGAGGATCGTTAAAGTATCGGATCGAAAACAGAGGATCGTTCAAGTATCGGGATCGAAAACCGAGGATCGTTAAAGTATCGGGATCGAAAACCCAGGATCGTTAAAGTATCGGGATCGAAAACCGAGGATCGTTCAAGTATCGGGATCGAAACCCAGGATCGTTAAAGTATCGGGATCGAAAACCCAGGATCGTTAAAGTATCGGGATCGAAAACCGAGGATCGCTAAAGTATCGGGATCGAAAACCGAGGATCGTTAAAGTATCGGGATCGAAAACCCAGGATCGTTAAAGTATCGGGATCGAAAACCCAGGATCGTTAAAGTATCGGGATCGAAAACCGAGGATCGTTAAAGTATCGGGATCGAAAACCCAGGATCGTTAAGTATCAGGATTGAAAACCAAGGATCGTTAAAGTATCGGGATCGAAAACCGAGGATCGTTAAAGTATCGGGATCGAAAACCCAGGATCGTTAAAGTATCGGGATCGAAAACCGAGGATCGTTAAAGTATCGGGATCGAAAACTAAGGATAGTTAAAGTATCGGGATCGAAAACCGAGGATCGTTAAAGTATCGGGATCGAAAACCCAGGATCGTTAAGTATCGGGATCGAAAACAGAGGATCGTTAAAGTATCGGGATCGAAAACCGAAGATCGTTAAAGTATCGGGATCGAAAACCGAAGATCGTTAAAGTATCGGGATCGAAAACAGAGGATCGTTAAAGTATCGGGATCGAAAACAGAGGATCGTTAAAGTATCGGGATCGAAAACAGAGGATCGTTAAAGTATCGGGATCGAAAACCCAGGATCGTTCAAGTATCGGGATCGAAAACCGAGGATCGTTAAAGTATCGGGATCGAAAACCCAGGATCGTTAAAGTATCGGGATCGAAAACAGAGGATCGTTAAAGTATCGGGATCGAAAACCCAGGATCGTTAAAGTATCGGGATCGAAAACGAGGATCGTTAAAGTATCGGGATCGAAAACCGAGGATCGTTAAAGTATCGGGATCGAAAACAGAGGATCGTTAAAGTATCGGGATCGAAAACCGAGGATCGTTAAAGTATCGGGATCGAAAACACGAGGATCGTTAAAGTATCGGGATCGAAAACTGAGGATCGTTAAAGTATCGGGATCGAAAACAGAGGATCGTTAAAGTATCGGGATCGAAAACTGAGGATCGTTAAAGTATCGGGATCGAAAACAGAGGATCGTTAAAGTATCGGGATCGAAAACGGAGGATCGTTAAAGTATCGGGATCGAAAACCCAGGATCGTTAAAGTATCGGGATCGAAACCGAGGATCGTTAAAGTATCGGGATCGAAAACTGAGGATTGTTAAAGTATCGGGATCGAAAACCGAGGATCGTTAAAGTATCGGGATCGAAAACTGAGGATCGTTAAAGTATCGGGATCGGAAACGGAGGATCGTTAAAGTATCGGGATCGAAAACCCAGGATCGTTAAAGTATCGGGAACGAAAACCGAGGATCGTTAAAGTATCGGGATCGAAAACCCAGGATCGTTAAAGTATCGGGAACAAAAACCGAGGATCGTTAAAGTATCGGGATCGAAAACCCAGGATCGTTAAAGTATCGGGATCGAAAACAGAGGATCGTTAAAGTATCGGATCGAAAACCCAGGATCGTTAAAGTATCGGGATCGAAAACCGAGGATCGTTAAAGTATCGGGATCGAAAACCCAGGATCGTTAAAGTATCGGATCGAAAACCCAGGATCGTTAAAGTATCGGGATCGAAAACCCAGGATCGTTAAAGTATCGGGATCGAAAACCCAGGATCGTTCAAGTATCGGGATCGAAAACAGAGGATCGTTAAAGTATCGGGATCGAAAACCCAGGATCGTTAAAGTATCGGGATCGAAAACCCAGGATCGTTAAAGTATCGGGATCGAAAACCCAGGATCGTTAAAGTATCAGGATCGAAAACAGAGGATCGTTAAAGTATCGGGATCGAAAACAGAGGATCGTTAAAGTATCGGGATCGAAAACCCAGGATCGTTAAAGTATCAGGATCGAAAACCCAGGATCGTTAAAGTATCGGGATCGAAAACCGAGGATCGTTAAAGTATCGGGATCGAAAACCAGGATCGTTAAGTATCGGGATCGAAAACCCAGGATCGTTAAAGTATCGGGATCGAAAACCCAGGATCGTTAAAGTATCGGGATCGAAAACCCAGGATCGTTAAAGTATCGGGATCGAAAACCCAGGATCGTTAAAGTATCGGGATCGAAAACAGAGGATCGTTAAAGTATCGGGATCGAAAACCGAGGATCGTTAAAGTATCAGGATCGAAAACCCAGGATCGTTAAAGTATCGGGATCGAAAACCCAGGATCGTTAAAATATCGGGATCGAAAAAATGTAACGGTGCAGGTATCTCCTGCCTGAATGAAGCACCTAAAGGGCGCAGGTTCACTCACCACCTGAAGCAGAGCCTGGTATCTCCTGGTATCTCCTGGTATCTCCTGGATGAATGAAGGACCTGGGTGTTTCTGAAGCTAAAGGGCGCAGGTTCACTCACCACCTGAAGCAGGGCCTGGTATCTCCTGCCTGAATGAAGCACCTAGAGGCCGCAGGTTCACTCACCACCTGAAGCAGGGCCTGGTATCTCCTGGTAAATGAAGCACCTAGAGGCCGCAGGTTCACTCACCACCTGAAGCAGGGCCAGGTATCCGGCTCCCACGTTGTCGAAGTTGACCTTGACCTTGGTCCAGTAGAAGTTGGAGCTGTTGAGGGCCAGACAGTCCGTCTTGTTGTTGACGAGGCCGGGGTCGTGCACGTGGCCCGTGCGGTTCACGCAGCGGCCGTACTTCCCCGCGAACAGGTTCACGCCCATGATGCTGAAGATCAGCCAGAAGATCAGGCACACGAGGAGCACGTTCATGATGGAGGGGATGGCCCCGATCAGGGCGTTCACCACCACCTGCAAGGGGAGCGCCCGG